>NC_066560.1:4816504-4849004 GCF_024679095.1 Eriocheir sinensis
GAGAAGAAGCAGGGAGAGGCGGAGGAAGGGGAGGAAAGAAAGGAGAAAAATAAAGGACTGGAGGGAATCAGGGAGGAAGGGAGGGAAGAAAAGTGAGGGGAGATAAGATAAGGAAAGACTTGAGTGAGAGGGAAGAGAGGGGAGGAAATGATAAGGGAAGGAGGAAAGGGAGGGAAGAAGAAGAAAGGGAAGGGAAGGGAGAAAGAGGGAGAATGAAGGAAGAAAAAAAATGATTAAGAAGATGGGAGGAATGGAGAGAAGGAGGAAAGAAAGAAAGAATGAAGGAAGAAAAGAAAAGGATTAAGAAGATGGGAGGAATGGAGAGAAGGAAGAAAGAAAGAAAGAATGAAGGAAGAAAAGAAAAGAATGAAGAAGATGGAAGGAATGGAACGAAGGAAGAAAGTAATAGAGAAAGACGAAAAAAAAGAAAGGGATAAAGGAGAAGAGAGAATGGAGAGAAAGAAAGAGAGAGAGAGAAGAAAAGGTGTCAGAAGGGAAAAATGGCGAGGATGAAAGGGAGAGAAAAAACAAAGGGAGGAAAAAGGAAAGGAAAGAAGGAAGTGAATAGGGAGAATGGAGCAAGGGAGAGAATGAGGGGAGAGAAAGGTAGGGAGAGAACCGAATGAGGCAGAAAGGGAGAAGAAACAAAGAAACCAAGAGAGGAAAAAAACTTGATCCAGAGAGGAAGGGAGAAAGAGAGAGAACGGAGGAAGGGAGAAGAAAGGGAGGAAAGGGAGGAGAGGGAGGGAGACTTCGTGACCCCTTGATTAGAGAGAATTACCTGGACGATATTTAGAGAGAGAGAGAGAGAGAGAGAGAGAGAGAGAGAGAGAGAGAGAGAGAGAGAGAGAGAGAGAGAGAGAGAGAGAGAGAGAGAGAGAGAGAGAGAGAGAGAGAGAGAGAGAGAGAGAGAGAGAGAGATGGTAGTAGTAGTAGTAGTAGTAGTAGTAGTAGTAGTATTGGTAGTAGTAGTAGTAGTAGTAGTAGTAGTAGTAGCAGTATTGGTAGTAGTATTGGTAGTAGTAGTAGTAGTAGTAGTAGTAGTAAAACCAAACGAAAATAACAACCATAACAATAACAAAAAAAAATGATGATAATAACAAAATAACAGCAATAATAACAGCACTCATAACAGCCTCAGCACTAATGGCCCTAATCATGTCACCTGGCGGGGGGGGGGGGGGGCCGGGGAGGCGCCATTATTCAGTAATTACCGGGAAACAGGAGACTCATTACCGTGATAGGAGTCTCGTCGCCTGCAATTAATAGTCTCTGCGAGGGGAGGGAGGGAGGGAGGGAGGGAGGGAGGGAAGGGTTGAGGGAGGAAGGGAGGACGAAAGGGTGGAGGAAAAAGAGGGAGGAAAGTAAGGAAAAGTAAAGTGTAGGGAGTGAGGAAAGGGAGGAAGGAAGATGAAAGGGTTGTGGAAGAGAGGGATGGAGGAGACATGAGTGGAGGGAGATGAGGGAGGGAGAGAATAAGGGAAGGAAAGAGTGGAGGGAGGAAAGAATGGAAATACGAAAGAAGAAGATAAGGAAAGGGAAAGGTAGAAGGGGATAAGGGAGGTAGGGAGGGAGGAAGGAAATGAGAAGATGAGGAAAGGCTTAAGGGAGGAAAGAGAGGAGAGAGAAAATGATGGAGAGAAATTAAAAGGGAGGAAGGGGAGAATGGAAGATGGAGAGGGAGGGAGGGAGAGAGAAAAGATGGGAAGAGGGAAGGATGGAGTAAAGGAAAGAGGAAGATAAGAAAGAAGGAAAGGGACGAAGGGAGGAAGAAAGTGTTGAGGGAGGAAAGAGTGGAGAGAGGAAAGGATGGAGAGAGAAGATAAGGAGGAAGGGGAGAATGGAGTTTGGAAGGATGGAGGAAGAAGCTAAGAAAGGGAGACGAGGAGGGAGGAAATGATGAAGGGAAGGAAACAAGTAAGAGAAAGGAGGGAAGAAAAGATGGGAGAAAGGAAAGGGTAAAAGGAGAGAAGGGAGAAATAGAAGAAGGAAAGAAGAAGGGTGAGGTGAGAGAAGAGAGGGAAGGAATTTAAAAGGGTGGAGAGAAATAAGGGAGAACAGAGGAAAGGGTGCAGGGAAGGGTGGAAGGATATAGAGAGGGTGATAAGGGAAGGAGATAAGGGAGGGAGACAGGGAGGGAGGAAAAGGAGGGAGGAAAGGGAGGAGGGAGAGAATGGGGGGGAGAGATAAGAATTTGGGTTGAGTGTGAAATAAAATATGGAAATGAGCAAAGGGAAGGATGGGAGAAAGGAAGGGAAGGAAGAGAAGAGAAGGATGGAGGAAGGGAAGAAAGGAAGGGATGGAGAGGAAGGGAGAAAGGGAGGCGAAGAAGGTAGAGGGGTGGGAGTAAAATAAGGGAGAATGACAGAAAACAGAGAGGGAAAGAGAGAGAAACACAGAAACACGAAAACATGGAAGAGCAGGTAACAGAAAAACAGAAACAGATTAGAAATAACCTCCCTCTCAGCTAACGGGGCAATGTAAAGGAAATGAGCACCGAGGCGACGCGCAGTTAAAGCGTATGCCACGAACGTTACCTTACCTTACCCCAAACCAGCATCCTTCCCCATCTCCTCCTCCTCCTCCCTATTATTATCCATCTCTTCCTCCTCATCCTTATCCTATCACCTCTTTCCATTTGTCCATTATCTTCTCCCATCTCCTTTCCCTCCCTTTCCATTCCATCCCATCCTCTTCTTCCCCATTATTATCCTCCTCTTCCTCCTCTTCATTATCCTATCACCTCTATCCCATCCCCCATTCTCTTCTTCTATCTCCTTTCCCTCACTTTCCTTTTCCTTCCCATCCTCTTCCTTCCCATCATCATCACCTACGCAGCATCCCACCCCGTTTCATCTCTCATCATCCTTCTCTGCTACCATTCCCAGCATCCCCATCCTCTTCTTACCCATCTCTTCACCATTGCAGCATCACACCCTATCTCATCTCCCATTACCTTTCCTTCCCATCTCTCCCAGCATCCCACTTCATCCCATCACCTTTCCCCTCATCCCCATCCTTTTCCTCTCTATCCTCTTTCTTCCCCATCATCATCATCTACGCAGCATCCGACCCCATTTCATCTCTCATCATCTGTCACTCCCCCTTTACCAGCATCCCACTTCATCCCATCCCATTCTCTTCCTTCCCATCATCAGCAGCATCCCACCCCATTTCCTCTCCCATCACTTTTCCCTCCCATCTCTTCCAGCATCCAATTCCCATCACATCCTATTCTTCCTCATCAATATCATCGTTATCCCATCACCTCATCTCCCTTCATCTTTCCCTCTCACCTTTTCCAGCATCCTTTTCTGCTCATCACTACGTCAATCCCTTAGCTTCTCCTCCCCTCCCTTCCCTTCCTCCCTGATCCTCCTCTCCCCTCCCTCCCCCCTCAGCGTGTGATTAAACCCCGTAATGGCGATAGCGGAGGGCGGGGCTTAGCGTTAATCTCGTCCCTTTTTATACCTCTTAAGAGCGGAATTTAGTTAGCTTTTGTACTTTATTTCTCTCTCTCTCTCTCTCGGCCATCAATCATGCTATTGATAACATTCTATATTTTTCATCTTTAACAGGATTCAGTTTAAATTCTCTCTCTCTCTCTCTCTCTCTTCACCGTCAACCTCTCTATCTATCTATCTATCCTGTCTGTCTGTCTGTCTATCTATCTCTGTCCATCACTAATATCCTCATTCTGTCCATACTAAAAGCAGGATCAAGGTAGCTTTTACTCTCTCTCTCTCTCTCTGTTTATGTAATTAAAATATATTCAAAGGAGCTGCGAAGGTAAGGTGAAAGGTGCGCCTAAATTGATTACAGGTGAAAGAAAAGGTGTGAATGGAGGCAGATGTGAAGGAGGAGGAGGAGGAGGAGGAGGAGGAAGGAAGCAAAAAGATGATATAGAGGTGTGGAGATAAGCGGAAAAGAAGAAGGAAAGTAGCTGTGATATAGAAAGAAGGAAGAAAGGAAGGAAGGACGGAGGAGGAGGAGGAGGAGGAGGAGGAGGAGGAAGAGGAGGAGGAGGATAATAGATCTTCTAATGCTAGTCTTTCAAGGAAATGAAGCTCTTAAGAGGGATAATTATTCCTTTTAATATAACTATAACAATAATAATAATAATAATAAATAATAATAATAATGATAATAATAGGAAAGATGCCATAAGAAAAGAAAGTCATCCTAACCTATAAAGAAAAAATATATAACAAATGCGAATATAAAAAAGAAATAGAAGGAAAAAGAAAAATATGAAAGAAAAATAAGTGAAAGTAGAAAAACGCAAGAAAAAAAACAGTATAATCAGAATAAAACGCTTAAAAAGAGAAAAAAAAATTACAGAAAATTTTGAATAAAAGACAAAAAAAGAGAAAAAAAGATAAATAACTAAAATTAGAAAAAAAACGAGAAAAGAAAAAAATTAAAAGAAAAATAACAGTAAAATAAGAAACAAAAGTAACAAAAGAAAAAGAAAAAAAAACAGAAAAATTAGCAAAAAACGTTAAAAAATAAGAAAAAAGTAACAGTAAAATTGAAAAAAGTTAAAAAGAGAAGAAAAAAAAAGAATAACTATAAAATTAGAAAAAAAGTTGTAAAGAGAAAGAAAAGAAAAAAATAACAGTAAAATTAGAAAAAAAATCACCAAAAAGAAGAAAAAAAACGTTAAAATTACGGATAAAAAACTAAGTAATTAATCCTAAACTATACATAAACAAAAACGCAAGTATCAATAATAGAAAAATAAGATGAAAGAAAAAGAAAAAAAATAAAGAGAAAAACCACCAAACAGACGTGAAAATAAGATAAAAAAAAAAAACGTGCCAACGAGCAAAGTTAGTCGCGTGCACGAGAGTTTGACGGAAAGTTTTTGGGAAGTAACAGAAAAAAATTAAGCAAACTTTCTCACACACACACACACACACACACACACACACACACACACACACACACACACACACAAACACACACACACACACACTACGCCATGAGGTTGAAAACGACGAGAGGGAGGTGGAGGAGGAAGAGGAGGAGGAGGAGGAGAAGGGAAGCTAAGAGATGATATAGAGGTGTGAAGATGAGCGGAATAGAAGAAGGAAAGTAGATGTGATAAAGAAAGAAGAAAGAAAGGAAGGAATTAGAGAAGAAAGGAAGGAAGGAAGGAAGGAATTAAGGAAGGAAGGAAGGAAGGAAGGAAGGAAGGAAGGAAGGAAGGAAGGAAGAAAGGAAGGAAGGACGGGCGTAAAGTAGAGAGGAGAGGAGGTAGAGAAGGAAGAAGAAAGACAAAGAAGAAAGCAAGGAGTAAAATGTGTTAACAGGGAGGAGATATGGAAGAAAAAAAAAAGCAGGAAGAAAGAAAAGAAGGTAGACGAAGAAAATTAAACTATGTGCCGGAGATGAGCACTAAGGCCGCGCATAACTAGCAGCACATACCAGCAACTTCACCATCACCTTTACCTTAATAACATCAGGCAAGACGTAGGTAAAAGGAACAGGCAGAAAGGCAAAAAAATGAAGGTAAATCAGAAGCCATTCACAATTCCCTAAAACCAGGTGACGGAGACGACCACTGAGGCCACGCGCAGTTTTTTTTAACCCCACCTTACTAACACCAGGCAAGAAAAAGGTAAAAAGGAACAGGTAGGAAGGCAAAAAGGTGGGAAAGGAAGGTCAGGAGCGGGTTCATAGTTCCCTAAAACCATGTGAAGGCTTAACGATTTTGGGTATTGGCGAGGAAGACTGAGTGAGGCGAAGCACGTGAGGAGGAGGAGGAGGAGGAGGAGGAGGAGGGAAGGAAAGAGGAAGGAATAAAGAAGGGGATCGGAGTAGAAGGGATGAGGAAGAGAGAGGAAAGATAAGATTTTGAAGCAAGAAGTGATTAAGAGGAGAGGGAAAGAGAAGGGGAAAGGAGAGAAAGGGAAGGAAAGGTAATGAAAGAAAAGGAAGGGATGAGAAATGAAGTGAAATGTGAGAAAGGGAGATGTAGAGAGGGTAAGGAAGAGAGAAGGACAGAGGTTAGGCATAAGAGGAAGGAGAACAGAAGAAAGAAGACGAAGAAGGAATGGGAGAGGAAAGGATGAGGAGGAAAGAGAGAACAGGTAAAGGGGAACAGAAGAAAGAGGATGGAAGAAAGAAGGGGAAGGGAGAGGAAGGGATGAGGAGAAGGGAAGATAGATGTGAAGGAGAAGAGAAGGAGAGAAACGGAGGAGGAATATATAGGAAGAAAAGAGAATTCGGTAAACTGAGAATGAGGAAGAAGAGGAGAAAAAGAAGCTAAGGAAGGAAGGAAGAGGAGAAGGAGGAGTAGGAGGAAGAGGAGGAGGAGGAAGTGACTGAGAGGTGGGGGAAAGAGGAAGAGAGAGGAAAGAAAGTAAATGAAAGCTGATGAAAGAAAAGGAAGAGACGAGAAAGAAGGGAAAAGAAGGAAGGAGGAGAGTAAGGTAGAGTAAGGAGGAGGGAAATAGGTTAGGGGAAATAGGCAAGCAGTTAAAAATAAGGGATATATAAATAGATAGAGATATAAACATGGAAAAAAAGAGCTGTGAGGCAGAGAAAAGACGAAGAGAGAAAAGGAGAAAAACAGGACAAAAAGGGAGAGAATAGTAAGAAGCAGAAGACAAGAGAAAGGAGATACATGGAGAGGAATTGGAGATAAGAAAGAGAGACAGAAGGAGAGAAGGAGAAACTGGTAACAAGGAAGAACGTGGATGGGAGAAAAAGAAGAAGGAAAGGAAATGAAACTGGAGATTCAGGAAGAGGAGGAAGAGGAGGAGGAGGAGGAGGAGGAGGAGGAAAGTGAAGTAGAAGACAAAGACAAAGAAAAAAAGAGGAAAGGATGATGGTAAACAGAGAGAGAGAGAGAGAGAGAGAGAGAGAGAGAGAGAGAGAGAGAGAGAGAGAGAGAGAGAGAGAGAGAGAGAGAGAGAGAGAGAGAGAGAGAGAGAGAGAGAGAGAGAGAGAGAGAGAGAGAGAGAGAGAGAGAGAGAGAGAGAGAGAGAGAGAGAGAGAGAGAGAGAGAGAGAGAGAGAGAGAGAGAGAGAAGGAAGGAAAGAGGAGGAGAAAGCGAATAAAAGGGTAATAAACAGAAAGGGGAAGAGGAGGAGGAAAGAGAAGAAAGGAAACAAAGGAAGAAAGGGGAAGAGTAGGAGGAAAGAGAATGAGGGATGAGAAGGAAGAAAAGAAAATTTGGTAAACTGAGAACGAAGAGAAGGAGAGGAAGAGAAGTAGAGGAAGAGAGAGAGAGAGAGAGAGAGAGAGAGAGAGAGAGAGAGAGAGAGAGAGAGAGAGAGAGAGAGAGAGAGAGAGAGAGAGAGAGAGAGAGAGAGAGAGAGAGAGATAGAGAGAGAGAGAGAGAGAGAGAGAGAGAGAGAGAGAGAGAGAGAGAGAGAGAGAGAGAGAGAGAACTAAGGACAAGGATAGAGGAAGAAAGGGAAGAAGAAGGAAAGAGAAAAAGGAGGAAGAGGAGGAGGAGGAAAAAAGGAATGAGAGAGAGGAGAAGAGGAGGAGGTAAACAAAGGAAAAGAAGAGAAAGGGAAGAGAATTTGGCGAAGGACAAGGAAAATGAGACGAAGAGGAAGGGAAGAAGAGGAGGAGGAGAAAGAGGAAGAGGGAGGAGAGGGGTGATGAGAGGGGTGGGAGAGCAGACATTACACATCCACATTTCACTCCAATATTCCTCCCTCTCCCCACCTCTCTCCCCATCTCGCCCTCCTCCCTCCCTCCCTCCTCCTCCTCCCTCCTTAACATACATACAACGTTAGCCCAGCATTTCGTGTTAATGAAGAGAGAGAGAGAGAGAGAGAGAGAGAGATACAACACATATACATAGAGACAGACGTACATAAGGCCTCTCTCTCTCTCTCAGTAGGATAATCAAGACACTACTTACCTCGCTCACAGGTGCTCAATTAACCTGATTCCAAGAGATAAACACACACACACACACACACACACACACACACACACACACACACACACACACAGAGGTGTGGCGTTGGCTGAACGGATAGCTAGACGGCCCCGCGTTCAGGAGGACGCGAGTTCAATCCCCGACGGTGCCACCAAGCTGGGATGTTTCAGCCGCCGCCGAGTGGCTTAAAACTACCCACATGCTGTCCAGAAGACCACCTATCAACCCGGACTCTAGATTCTAGGATTAAAGATGAGCTCCGGGAAGGCAGCATGAGCCAATGCAAGATGGCGCCACAATAAACACTCGCCTGCGCCAGAACGGGCTGGGCCGATCATCAGGCCCCACCGCGAAGAAGCCTACCGGCACAATAGGCCAAGACGTTTAAAAACACACACACACACACACACACACACACACACACACACACACACACACACACACGTCAAGACGAGGGAGAAAGGTGAGCCTCTCTCTCTCTCTCTCTCTCGGTTCATTTCCTCCATTACCTGTTCAAACTTTTCTTCTCTTTCTTCTCAAGATTTCGTTTCTTCATTTAACTTTTGCTGTCCATTCTTTGTTTTCTCTAATTATATATATATTTTTTGTTCTCTCTCTCTCTCTCTCTCTCTCTCTCATTGACCTACCATTTCCGAAACTGCCAAGAGTTGAAGACGTATGGGTGGGTGTTCAGTGCCATATGTTACCAGCTATCATCATTGGGTATGTTTACAGACACCCTAAGGCTCCCGTTGTTTCGTTCGAGTATTTACAAGATGTTTTTAGGCAATTATGTTTGAGCAAGAAAGGTTTTTATGTTTTAGGTGATTTTAATGACGATTTACTTTTAAAAGGAAATAGACTGAGTGGTATCATTAGGAACAATAAACTCTCACAATTGATTGACGAACCTACTCGAGTGACGCCCACATCTGCAACACTGCTAGACTTGGTGGTTACTAATAACACGAGTCTTGTCCTTACTAAAATTGTCGTGCCTCAGGTTATTGCGGACCACGACCTAGTCAGCATCGAAGTCGATATCAATAAACCGAAGCGCAAACCTTTAACGAGAACTTTCCGTCACCTCGGGGGCTACAGTAAGGGTATTTTATGTAATATACTTATGTCGGAATCTCATACTTTTAATCAAATAATGGAAACAGATGACGTGGATCTAAAGACAAATATATTTAATAATACTTTTATACAATGTTTAGATAAATGTGCTCCAGTTGTAACCAAAGAAATAAGTAGACCTTTTGCTCCCTGGTTCAACGGTGACTTGCGGCAGGCCATAAAGAAAAGGGATGATACTCGAACCAAACTGAAGAGAGACAGGCATAACACTGACCTGCAGCACCAGTACACTGACGAGAGGAAAATTGTAAAGGATTGTCTTACTTCATCCAAAAAGGAATACTATAAGAACAAACTAAATGACTGCAGGGGCGATTCCTCCGCCACCTGGAAAGTTATCAAGGAGATAGTTCCCAGTCACAGAAATAGCTCAAAGACTTGCGAGTTTGAAACCCACGAAAGTGTTATCGATAAAGTAAAAGAATTTAACAACTTTTTCGCAAACATAGGAAAGAACACTTATGACACAACACAACAGACTTTATCAAAGAACAACATACTTCCTATAGACCGATTGACTTCAGAATGTAACGAGACTGTTGCAAAATTCAGACCAAAACCAGACGACACAAACACACTGATATTAATAATCAAAGGTCTGAAGGAAACGCGTGCTGTGGGTTCAGATGGCATATCGCTTCAGTTTATCAAGGATGCCCTATGCATTATTGCCTTCTATTTAACTTGTATCATCAATACTTCATTAGTTACCGGTGTGTTCCCTCAAGCCTGGAAGCATGCACTCGTCATCCCTGTGTTCAAAACTGGTGATCCTAACAATGTTGATAATTACCGTCCCATTTCCCTTTCACCAATAATATCAAGGATTTTGGAGAAAATTGTATCAAACCAGCTTTTATCTTTTTTAGAAACCAAAAATTTTCTTTCTAAATGCCAGCACGGATTCCGTCCTAATTTGCTGACCGAGTCTGCTCTCACGGTGGTAACGGACGCTATCTACAATAATATGGACAACAAGAAAATATCGCTGCTAACGTTATGCGATCTGTCTAAAGCTTTCGACAGTGTAAGCCACAGTACCCTCCTGAGCAAGTGTGCCAAGCTCAACATCGAACCCCATTGGCTCAGCAGTTACCTTCATAACATAACTCAATCTGTCAAACTCAAAACTGTAATATCTACAAAAATTTAACGTTAGTTATGGCGTCCCTCAAGGTTTCATTCTAGGACCAATTTCATTTAATATATACATCAATGACATGGCTAACTATATAACAGAGTGCACAATAGTCCAGTATGCTGATGACACAATTTCTACATTATGACACTATAGAAAATTTAAATACTATTATCAACGCAGCAGAAGCAACACTCGATAAAGCTAAAGAATATTTTCTCAGGAAAGGTCTGCTCGTCAATCCAAGTAAAACACAATGTATCTTCATCGGCAACAGGCAATTGCTGCCCCACATTCCTAAGGACACTGTTGTCCGATTTGATGGCACCGGCATTCGTCCCAGCGCTCATGTTAAAAACTTGGGCCTGTACATGGACCGCTACATGACCTTCGATATACACATTAACGAGCTGGCTAAGACAGTGATGGGGGACACTTATATACATTGGTCGAGTAGGCATAAATTTTGGCAAAAGCACGAGGAAAACAGTAGTTCAAGCCCTTGTGTTAAGCCTGATAAACTATTGTATTAGGATCTGGGGAACCACCAACACTACGCTTATACACAAAGTACAGAAACTTCAAAATTTTGCAGCCCGAGTGTCTATTGGTGGCATGAAAAAATATGAGCACGTCTCCCCAGCCTTCAGAGAACTAAAATGGCTCAAAGTAAAACAAAAACATTTTCTAGACATCACTACAGCCATGTACAAATCCCTGAACAAAATGACCCCTGCTTGGCTTTTGTCATTTCCCACCGTCCACAGTACAACAAGCAGCGTAACAAGGCAGATAAATAATCTGGTAGAGCCCGGGACAAAGACAAACTCTGGCGCCAGGGCCTTCTTAGTAAACGCCCCGAAAGTGTGGAATTCCCTCCCAGCCCACGTCACTATTGTCAGTACGCTTCCTTGTTTTAAAAGTAGAGTCACCAAACATATTCTAGATGCCCCCGACGGATAACTATTCTAGATGCCCCCGACGGATAACTATTCTAGATGCCCCCGACGGATAACTATTCTAGATGCCCCATGATATAACTATTAGATTCCCCCTGACGGATAACTATTCTAGATGCCCCGACGGATAACTATTCTAGATTCCCCCGACGGATAACTATTCTAGATGCCCCCGACGGATAACTATTCTAGATGCCCCCGACGGATAACTATTCTAGATTCCCCCGACGGATAACTATTCTAGATGCCCCCGACGGATAACTATTCTAGATTCCCCCGACGGATAACTATTCTAGATGCCCCCGACGGATAACTATTCTAGATTCCCCCGACGGATAACTATTCTAGATGGCCCCGACGGATAACTATTCTAGATGGCCCCGACGGATAACTATTCTAGATGCCCCCGACGGATAACTATTCTAGATTCCCCCGACGGATAACTATTCTAGATGCCCCCGACGGATAACTATTCTAGATTCCCCCAACGGATAACTATTCTAGATGCCCCCGACGGATAACTATTCTAGATGCCCCCGAAGGATAACTAATGCTGACATTTTAATATGTTTTTAGTATGTTGACGAAACTACTGCCAATGCTTCACTACTTCTGTTATACTAAAGTCACTTTTTATGTATGGTTTCCAGCTCACTTTTTATACGCTTTTTACGTCTGCTTTATTTTATTTTGTTTCATTTGTTTTTTTATTAAAGTTTAGATTTTATTGGTATGTTTTACACTCACATTTTATGTCATTTATTTTTCATCAAATTCTAGATTTTATTGGCATGTCTTACATTCACTTTCTATGCATGTCTTATTATTATTTTTTTTTATCTAAGGTTAGGTCTTACAGGCATCCCTTGCAATAACTTTTTATGTATGTTTTATTTTTATCAAAGGTTAGGTCTCGTATGCATCTTTACACTTTTTTTTTTTTTAGGTAGTTTTATTTTACTAAGTTTACCCCTATAGACATCTTCTACAATCTTTTCTATGCATATTCTAATTCTATCAAAGACTATGTCTTATATAGGCAATATTTTACTTTTTATAGGTATTTTGACGTCATGAGGAATCCCTTATTTAAACAATTTTCTTCATTCATGTTCTATGATATGCTATTCAAGATATTCTGTATTATACTAAGGATGACTTGTAGACATATGGCTATTTCATTAATGTGTAATAAATACTACCCTGTGGAAATAAACGAATTTGAATTTGAATTTGAACTCTCTCTCTCTCTCTCTCTCTTTTATTTATTTAAACATAGGCAAATGTATACTATTTGCATACCCAAAGGTGCACTGTCGTGTGCTGCCTATTCAAAGGGCAGAATAAAATCTATATAAAAAATAACTACATAAACTATAAAAAATATATATACTATAAAAAAAAACATACAATACAGAATATATGTGAACGCACTGCACACTACACTCGTGTCACTGCTCCACCACGAGTGTCAGTGGAGTGGGGAGTGAGCCCCTCCAGTGGTGGGCCGACAGTTTTATTTTTTGGGTGTTCATCTGGATGTTTGGTACACAGGCCGTGAACATGTTCCACATCCGGCAGACTCTTCCCGAAAAGGTGCGCTGGTGCTGGCTGGTACGGGAACACGGCACCTCCACTGCGTCACCACGGGATAGCACCGTTCTCGTGTCCCGCGTGGTGACTCTCGGAGGTTGGCGTAAGCCCACCAGATGTGGCACTCCCTGCACTTGTGCCTTGTGAAACACCACAAGAGCAGCTACGTCCCTGCGGTGCTCCAAGGAGTCGACGGAGCTGAGAGTTTCCTGCCCGGTTGGGGGGTCTGCCGCATCCACCAGTCGCAGTGCCCGTCTATGGATGGCGTCGAGTCTCCCGCTGTGCGAGGCAGCACACGACATCCAAGAGAGGGCAGCGTACTCCAGGTAAGGCCGTATCTGGGCCATGTAGAGCAACAGCCTCCCTTTTTTGTCGAGGAAGCTGGCCACCCTTCGCAAGCATGAGACTCTGTGGGAGGCCTTTTGGGCAATGTGTTTGATGTGGCTGTCAAACCGTAGCCCTCGATCCACTTCCACTCCCAGAATCTTGACGGATTCCTGGAGAGGGAGGGGGACGCCACCAAAGCTTAGCTTCCCTTCCACTGCTGGCCCGGCAGTGGGGAATCGAGAGACCACCATTGCCTGGGTCTTCTCTGGGGCAAAGGTCACCTGCCAGCGGGCACCCCACTCCTGTAGCACCTTCAGCTGCTGAGTGACCTCGTCAGCAGCTCGCCCACTGTCTTGTCGGGGGTAGGTGCAGGAGAGAGTGCAGTCATCAGCGTAAGCTGAAACTGCTGGCAGCTGCCGGAGAAGGTTGTCCACATATGTGTTCCACAGAACTGGCCCTAGCACTGAGCCCTGTGGCACTGATACCTCCACTGGCAAGGAGTCGGACGTCTGCCCGTTGACGACAACCTGGAGGGTCCTTCCTTGAAGGTAGTCTCCCAGGAGCTGAAGGAGGTCGCCTTGAATGCCCTTAGCACGGAGTTTTTCAAGGAGACCTCCGTGCCACACACTGTCAAAGGCACCCGTTATGTCCAGGGCTACCACGACAGTGTCCAGGCCGTCGTCAAGGGCGTCCTGCCAGTTCTTGGTGAGGAGCATCAGCAGATCGGAGGTGGACCGGCCAGGTCTGAACCCATACTGTTGGTCCGAGAGGAGGTAGTTGTCTTTGAGGTGGCGACAGACTACGTCTGCCACGACCCTCTCGAACACTTTCCCCACCACAGACAGCAAGGAGATGGGCCGGTAGTTTTTGGGGTCAGACCTGGAGCTCCTCTTGTGGACGGGAGCCACCAGAGCCTCATTCCACGCCGATGGCCAGGTGTTTTCCCGGAGGCAGGCAGAGAAGACTGTGGTGAGAGGGGCAGCCAACTCGTGGGCACACTGCTTCAGCAGGTGCGGGCTGAGGTCATCGGGGCCGGTCGCCTTCTGGGTGTCCAGCCCTCGCAGCAGGCGCTCGACCAACACCTGTGTCACCTCTCTCTCTCTCTCTCTCTCTCTCTCTCTCTCTCTCTCTCTCTCTCTCTCTCTCTCTCTCTCTCTCTCTCTCTCTCTCTGGATTTCTGTCTCTCACTCTATTTTCTGTGAGCTTATGAATTTTGTATGTCAAGGTCTCTCTCTCTCTCTCTCTCTCTCTCTCTCTCTCTCTCTCTCTCTCTCTCTCTCTCTCCTCTCCTGTCTCTACCAAAAGCCGCTTTCCTCCTCTTCCTCTTTCCTCATTTTCTCTTCAATACGAGTCTCTTCCCCTCCCTCCCTTTCCTCCTCCCTCCCTCCCTTCCTCTCTCCCTCCTCTCCTTCAGGCCTCACATAATTAATCCCCACTAATCCCAACCACAAGTTTCCTCCTAATCCCCCCTTCCTCCACCTGTCCTTGGAGAGAGAGAGAGAGAGAGAGAGAGAGAGAGAGAGAGAGAGAGAGAGAGAGAGAGAGAGAGAGAGAGAGAGAGAGAGAGAGAGAGAGAGAGAGAGAGAGAGAGCAGTATACCCCAATAAAACACAGGTAAACAAACGGACTAACAAACACACACAGAGGCAAAGGGATTAACAAACACCGAAAAAGAGATGACCAAATTAGGTAAACAAGAACGGTAGACACAGCAAATAAGGGAGAGCCATGCAAACTTCATTACTCTCTCTCTCTCTCTCTCTCTCTCTCTCTCTCTCTCTCTCTCTCTCTCTCTCTCTCTCTCTCTCTCTCTCTCTCTCTCTCGACAAATGCGGAGGTAAATTCAACTCGTATTTCCTGTTTGTGTTTATATAATCCTCCACTCGCATTGTTTAGGACGTATTATCATTATTATTATTACCTCCGCCTACGAAGTTGGAGGAGATTATATTTTCGGTTCGGTTAGTATGTTTATTTGTTTGTTTGTCTGTTTGTGTTTGTTTGTTTGTTTGTTCATTAAGTCTCCCGTGCACAATTTTGCGAATATCTCAACCAATTTTTCAGGGAAGGTTCGTGACCCTCCAGAATAGAACCCATTATTATTTTTTTTTATGTCAAAGGTCAAAGGTCAAGGTCAAGGTCGCACAAAACGTCAGATTCACATATTATTTGGCCATAACTTCGGTTCTCTTCATCGTAGAGACTTCAGACTTGGTTCATATTTTAGCTCGTGGAAAGACGCACCTTGCATGGCCGTGACCTTTGACCTTCACCTCGAAAAGTTTGCCCAAGGTGAAAGTTTCCAAAAAAATAGAACTTCATCAAATTTCGAAACAAATGTTTCCATATGATGCATTTTGCATGGCCTTGACTTTGACCTTTGACCTTGACCTCGAAAAGTTCGTCCAAGGTCAAAGTTTCTAAAAAAATAAAAAGAATTTCATCAAATTTCGAAACATATGCGTCCATATGATACATAGGATCACAGTTGATGCCCGTACCAATTTTCAGGACGATCTTTGGCAGAGGTGTGCACTCTCCGAGTACTATGCGTATAGTTTTTATTATTGTTGTTGTTGCTGTTGTTGTTGTTGTTGTTGTTATTGCTCTTTTTAGAGTCATTCTTTTTGTAATCTTTGTTTTTATTATCTTTACATTATTTTTTTTCCTTTCATTGTTATTATTATCATCATTATCATCATTGCTGTTTTCCTGGCTGTTCTATGCTATTTCTAGTTCACAGTGATAGAGGAAAATGAAGAAAAAAACTCGCAGTGGTTTCAAAATGATAAACTAAACTAAAATTAATATAAAAAGGCATACTTAAAGCGTATTTATATTCATGTTGCTACTGTTTTTGTTATACACGAGGAGAATTTTCATCCGCTTCTTTCCTTCTCCTTTTCATCGTAATATTTCTTCCTCTCTCTCTCTCTCATCTTTTCCTGCAATTCTTGCTATTATATCTATTACTATTACTACCTTTTTATATTATTATTATATTTACTGCATTATGATTATCATGGTTATTACATAATTCATTTCAGTATTATGAACATTATTTAGTTTTATTACCAGTATAAGATAAAAATTATTTTAATTATAATATGTTTTTGTGCATATCTGTGTGTGTGTGTGTGTGTGTGTGTGTGTGTGTGTGTGTGTGTGTGTGTGTGTGTGTGTGTGTGTGTGTGTGTGTGTGTGTGTGTGTGCGCTCAAAGGGAATAAAAGTGGCAGGTAAATGTATCAGAAATGTCACACACACACACACACACACATATATACACGTACACACACATTATTAACGCCGCGTCATGTGTTCCCATCGCCTCTTAAAATAGCCACTCCTTGTTTATTCTGTCTGAATGATCGACTTTCCGCCCTGCTGTGTGCTACGCGAGGCTTACTGCTACTACTGCTACTTTTACTACTACTACTACTATCTTCGTGTCAGGTGCTTTCTTCCTGTAGTAGTAGTAGTAGTAGAAGTAGTAGAAGTAGTAGAAGTAGAAGTGATAATATATTTTGATGTCTAATATATTCGTATGCTATTTAATATTTTGCATGTTTTCCGTAACTCACATTTATTTACTTATTTCTTTCTGAATGAGCTGAAATGAGTTAAAGGGAAGAGATCGCGGTTTCTCTCTCTCTCTCTCTCTCTCTCTCTCTCTCTCTCTCTCTCTCTCTCTCTCTCTCTCTCTCTCTCTCTCTCTCTCTCACCACAACCACCACCACACCAGCTTAACCACCTCCATTCCCCTTTTTTCCACCCAGCCCTTCCTTCCTCCCCCTTCCTTCCCCCTCGTCCTCATTCGCTTCCTTTCTCCTTCCCCTCCTTCCTTCCCTCCCTCCTATCTCCCTTGTCCCCTACCCCCTCCCCTCCCTCCTCCTTCCTCTTCCCACTCCCTTTCTCCCTACCTCACAAGACCACCTGAACCCCACACAACAAGACTCAAATAATTATGCTTCCAGGAAATAGCTCGCAATCACATAACCAATCTTACCAGGGAGACAAATAGACGGGCAGTGTTGTTGTCCTGAGGAAGGCGAAGAGAGAAGGAGGGTGAATAGGGAGGAGATGCGAAGTTAAGAAGAAGGAAGGAGAAGGGAAGGGAAGGAGAGGAATGAAGAAGGGAGGGAAGGGGAAGGGAAGGGAAGGAGAGGAATGAAGAAGGGAAGGGAAGGGGAAGGGAAGGAGAGGAATGAAGAAGGAAAGGAGGGGAGAATGGAAGGGAAGGAGAGGAATGAAGGAGAAGGGGAGGGAAGGAGAGGAATGAAGAAGGGAGGGGAAGGAGAAGGGAAGGAGAAGGAGAGAAATGAAGGAGAAGGAAAGGAGAATGAGAGAAATGAAGGAGAAGGGAAGGGAAGGAGAAGAAAAAGGGGAAGGAAAGAAGGCAAAGAGAGAGGAGAGTGGAAATGAAAGACTGAAAAGATATGGGTGGAGAATATGAAAAAGGAAGGAGAAGGAAACATAAGAGTGAAGAAGGAAGTAAGAAAGGGATGAAAGAGGAATAGATCGAATACTAAAAATGCACGAGTTTGCAAAGAAGGGAGAAGCTAAGCGGAGGAGGAGAGAGGAGAAAAAGGGAGAATGTAGAAGGAAAAGAGAAAAGAGAGGAAAGAGGGGAGAAAGAAGGGAAGAAAGGAGGAGAGAGAATGTTTCAAAAGGCAGGTTAATATAGGAAAGAGGTAAAGTGAAGGAAGTAAGGAAGTGAAGAGGGGGGGGCGAAGGAAAGAAGGAAGAATGGAAGAGAGAGATGATAGAAGAGCGAGAGGACGGAAAAAGGGAAGATATAAATTATTGAAAACGAAGGGAAGGAGAAACTAAAGTAGATAGGAGAGACATTTTTTCATAAAGAGGAGTGACGAAAAGGAGGAGGAGGAGGAGGAGGAGGAGGAGGAGGAGGAGGGGGAGGAGGAGGAGGAGGAGGAGGAGGAGGCGAGGGTACCGATTCCTAATTATTTTTCATTCAGTCACCTCCCTCCACCTCTTCCATGGAACTCGTGGAAGATATGAAAGAGGAGGAGGGAGAGGGAAGGAGGAGGAGGAGGAGGAGGAGAAGGATGCGGTGGAGAAGGATGCGGTGGCTGAAGAGGAGGAGGAGGAGGAGGAGGAGGAGGAGGAGAAAAAGAAGAGAGCAATGCCTAAAAGTGATGATATAATATTTTCATGTCATGGAAGAGAGAGAGAGAGAGAGAGAGAGAGAGAGAGAGAGAGAGAGAGAGAGAGTGAGAGAGAGAGAGAGAGAGAGAGAGAGAGAGAGAGAGAGAGAGAGAGAGAGAGAGAGAGAGAGAGAGTAATATTCTAGTGGTGATCTATTTGGAATTACGAAACATGCGAGGGGAAGGAGGAGAAGGAGGAGGAGGAGGAGGAGGAGGAGGAGGAGGAGGAGGAAGGAAGGTTAGTATAAGGAGAAGGGGAGAGGGAGGGGTGTAGGGGTGGAGGAAGAGGAGGGGGGAGGAGGGGAAGGTGTAAGGGAAGGAAAGGGTGAGGGAGGAAGCTTAATTGATACACAAAAAAAAATAGAGAAAGACAAAAAAAATCAGACAGATCAATAATTAAGGGTACATCGCACACACACACACACACACACACACACACACACACACACACACACACACACACACACACACACACACTTTCCCGTCATTCCTAGTTACTAGAATATCAATCTACCGTCACCCTAACCAGACTCTTGCCTTACCAAACCTCACCATATCTAACCTAACCTCGTTTAACCTACCTTTGCCATTCCCTCAGCGAAGCCTTATATTCCCTATACTTTACTATATTCAAGTCAAACAAACGATTCCTCTATCGCCTAGTCTGATCCACAAAGTTTAAACAGTTTTCTGGAGCCTACGTAACAAATTCTTTTTAATACACAATATTTTACCAGTACTAGTTCAACAACGAAGTCTCAGTAACTGCCCTGCCAAGTAGACTGATAAGCAGAAGGTTTATTAGCAAGATTTCCACAAGATTGCCACCAGCGTTCCAAGAGTGTGTGTTACAAGCGGAGCGCTACCCAGGCAGTGACGCGGTAAAATCTACGGACGCAGCCAGCCACGTTTACATTACTCAACAACTTCCAAGGACTAGATTAGTATGTTCGAACACGCAAACGTCATCATAAAGGAACATATATTCTTTTTTCTTTTTCTTTTTCTTTCTTTCCGTTTTCTTTTCGTTTTCCTTCTTTTTTTTCTTCTACTTCTACTCCTCCTTTTCCTCTTCCTCCTCTTCCTTCTCCTCCTCCTCCTCCTCCTCCTCCTCCTCCTCCACCTCCTCCACCTCCTCCTCCTCCTCTTCCTTTTTCTCTTCCTCCTCCTCCTCTTCTTCCTCCTCCTCTTCCTTCTTCTCCTCCTCCTCCTCCTCCTCTTTCTCTTCCACCTGTTCCTTCTCCTCCTCCTCCTCCTTCTCCTCCTCCTCCTCCAAGTTTTTTTTTTTTTCTCTCATTTTTTCTTCTCATCTTCCATACCTTCTTATTACTACTACTTCTGCCATAAGGAAGTTTGTTTTTGCGTGTTGTTTTTTTCTAACGCTCGTATTGTTTATTGCACTGCAAGTTTCGGCGCGGTAAAAATACATGTTTGTGTTGGTGTTGGCGCGGCGGTAATGTCATTGCTGTATCGACTCGGCATTCCACAGCAAAGTGATACTATATTTCTACACCAGTTTTCTTGTCCACAGCGGCCATTACTTTATTTTATTTTTTATTTTTAGATATAAGCAATGAAGGTAAGAATGTCAGTGTGGCATATTTTCAATACTTTCACAACAACAATTACTACTACTATTACTACTACTACTACTACTACTACTACTCTACTAGAACTCTATTACTACTACTACTACTACTACTGCTACTCTACTAGAACTCTAATAATAATAATAATAATAATAATAATAATAATAATAATAATAATAATAATAATAATAATAATAATAATAATAACAAAACCAATAATTACACCGACAACAACACTTTGCCACGCCCTCTTACACAATCATCTCACTGTCAAGGTCATATTGTACTCCTCCGTTCTTCACAATAGTCACACGCCGTTGGTTGCCTGTCCTTTCTTTGTTCTTTGTGAGAGGATCATAATTATAGCTTGCATGCTGTACGTGTCGGGAAGTATCTAATTTTTGTGGTACTGTTCATTATAAACTGGTACAATTTTCCTTGTTTTCCCTTCCACCTGCCGGAAAACCAGTTACCTAATGCCGGGCAACCTGAGGACAGTGGAGGTGATACAGTGGCTGTCTCGCGTCAGCTCTGCCGCCCTTAATAACTTCCATGATAATTTCTTGTTAAGCTGTCCTCTTTTTTGGTGTATTTCATCAGTAAAATAGTTTCTGTTCTTTTCCTTTCCACACCTGGAATTATCATACGTCCTTTTACCTCTTATATGCTTTTTACAGGCTTCAAAAACCTCTATTTCATTTTCCTTATATAAGCCTTCCCTTAGCCTTCCTTTCTCTCGTGGTATTTCAACAGAATGGACTGTGTTCTCCTTACATTCCACAATTATAATTATCCTGTCCATCTACAACAATCCTTTTTTCTCTTCACTTTTTATAGTCTTTTACTTCACTTGTACACTCTAAAATATTAACTCTTTCTAACTTCAAACATGCCTCCCTCCTCTTTCTCTCTCGTGGTATTTCAACAAAAGCGAAGCCTCTCCTATTAGGCTCACCTATCCCCACCTGCAGGTTTTAAATATATAGTCACTTCAAACCCTTCCATTATTAACTTTCCGTGACGTGATATTTCGAGGAATATTCAGGTTTCACTCCATCACTCATCAATTCTACCTTTGTTCTTCTCTGTTTCAACACATCGATGACTTGCCATTCCTTTGCTCTTCAGATCTACCTTTACTCTTCCCTGCTTCAACATATCGACAACTTGGCTCTCCTTCGCGCTTCAACTCAACCTTCTCTCCTCTCATCAACACATCGACACCTTGACTTATTTTCTTTACTACCTTCCATTGCCTTCCATTCAAGTCTTAAAATCTTCTACAATGCATCAACAGCTTGACACGCATTCTCCACTGCACGCCTTCCATTATCCTCCATTCAAGCCCTTCAATTACAATCTTCGTGACATTTTCAATAAAACGCTGCGTGGATTCTTGACAACCTGCACGTTCTCCTACAGTTTCCGTTTCTCCACATCTTAACCGCTTTACTGCTATATTTTAGTAGCCACCGCCCACCACTTTGCACTTAGCCTCAACTATTTTACTTTTCTTATTCGTGATATATTGATACGTTCATTTTTCTTTTTAATCTTTGATCTAATTTTCCTATGGCGTCTTTACATACATAGTGTTTAATGCGTTTTCAGGCCCTCCGAACACTCTTATTCGTTATTTTATTCTCCCAACGCTATTCTTTTCCTCTATTCCATTCATGATTCTATTCTCCCAACTCTATTCTATTCCTCTATTCCGTTCATTATTCTATTCTCCCAACACTATTCTATTCCTCTATTCCATTCATGATTCTATTCTCCCAACACTATTCCATTCCTCTATTCCGTTCATGATTCTATTCTCCCAACACTATTCTATTTCTCTATTCCATTCATGATTCTATTCTCCCAACACTATTCTATTCCTCTATTCCATTCATGATTCTATTCTCCCAAAACTATTCTATTCCTCTATTCCATTCATGATTCTATTCTCCCAACGCTATTCTATTTCTCTATTCTATTCATGATTCTGTTCTCCCAACACTAATCTCTTCCTCTATTCCGTTCATGATTCTATTCTCCCAATACTATTCTATCCCCTATTCCATCCATGATTACATTCTTCGAGCATTATTCTATCCCCTATTCCATTCACTATTCTACTCTATTCTTCACCTTATAGTACGGCGTTATTTTGCCGTGGCGTTTCCATGGCTCGGCGTTCGATAGTCCTACGCAGTCTTTTCAATAACATGCTGAGGTCTCTATGTTTTCTGCGTCACTACTGGCAACCTTCTGGATTTTTTTTTTTTTCTTTTTTTACGTCGTTGCCTGTTGCGCCGGTAGGCATCTTCCTGGTGGGGCCTGATGGTCGGCCCAAGGCTTCTTCCAGGTGGGGCCTGATGGTCGGCCCAGCCCGTTCTGGCGCAGGCGAGTGTTTATAGTGGCGCCATCTTCCATTGGCTCATGCTGCCCCCCGGAACTCGTTCTTGATTCGCTTGGACGGCTTCCTCTAGAGTCCGGGTTGATGGGTGGTCTTCAGGACAGCATGTGGGTAGTTTTAAGCCACTCGGCTGTGACTGAAAAATCCGAGTGGTAGCGTGGGGATTCGAACCCGCGTCGTCCATCACGCGGTGAATGTGGGCCCAGTACGCTACCAGTTCGGATAAGAGGAACATTTTACTGCAGTACCTCAGTACCTCACTTCGCACCCAATTTCCCTTTTATTTCGTGATGATTCTGCATTTTTCAACTCGATTTAGTCTTGTAATTAACATTTGGACTACTCTACTTTCTCTTTTTTCAGTACCTCATCTTGTACTCATTCCCACATTTCAATTACTTATTTCGTGACCTTTCGATAAGTCTCTATTTTCAACTTAAATCATCCCTTTACTTTACATTTTGACAACGCTGCTTCCTCTTTTTGCAATATCTCCCCCTTGCACTCTAGTCTCACATTTTCATTCCTTTTATTTCGTGCGCTTTCGATAATTCTACATTTTTCAACTCAAATCAGCCCTTTACTTAATATTTCGACGACTCTACTTCCTCTTCTTGCAATAACTCCCCTTGCATTCAATTCCCACATTACCATTCCATTTATCTCGTGACCTTTCGATAATTCTGCATTTTTCAACTCAAATCAGTCCATTACCTAACATTTTGACAACTCTACTTCCTCTTTTTTGCATTACCTCCCCTTGTACTCTAGTCCCACATTTTCATTCCTTTTATCTCGTGAGCTTTCGATAATTCTACATTTTTCAACTCAAATCAATCCCTTACCTAACATTTTGACAACTCTACTTCCTCTTCCTGCAATATCTCCCCCTTGCACTCAATTCCCACATTTTCATTCCTTTTATTTCGTGACCTTTCGATAATTCTGCATTTTTCAACTCAAATCATCCCTTTAATTAACATTTCGACGACTCTACTTCCTCTTCCTGCAATACCTCACCTAGTACTCTAGTCTCAAATTACCATTCCTTTTATTTCGTGAGGTTTCGATTTTTCTTCGTTTTTAAACCCTAATTAGTTCTTTTAACATTTCGACGGCTCTACTTCCTCTTCCTGCAATACCTCACCTTGTACTCTAGTCCCACATTTCTTTTCTTTTTTTTTCGTGACATTTCCACGCGACTATATTTTAAAGCCTCGCGTATTCTCAGCAACATTTAAAAACAACCACCTCACCTGCTTTCTCAACACCTGTAATTATCTCTTTTACACCTTCGTCCACTTTGTCGGGACACTTAGCCACTTAGATCTTGCTTTAGTAATGAGAGGAAGAGTATTGAGAAAAGCGTGGGAAAGGAAAGGAGAAAGGGAGTGAGGGAATGAGAAGAAAAGTGGAGAGAAGGATGAGAAAAAGGCGCAAATGATGAAAAGGAAGTAGAAAGGTAGAGGAGGAAAGGAGGGAGGAAAAGAAAAGAATGATGGAGAGGAAGAAGGAGCAGAGGAGGATGAGAAGAAGGCGAAGATGGTGAAAAGGAGTAGGAGGAAAAGGAATGATGGATGAGGCTGAGAAAGGAATAAGGAGAGGTGTTAGAAAGAAGACGTTTCTTTATCCTTTTGTCATCGACCTTCCACTTGTCTATTTTATTGCTTTATGTCTAGTTTACTCCCGAAAGGTCAACACCCGTCTACTCGTTCCCCGACATTATTTTCATCACTTACACTCTGACTGTTATCTCTTTGTAACTTGTAATTCCATTCCTTTTCTTTTCCTGTCATTTCCCTTCTACTCTTTCCCTCAAACCTTTTCCCTTATTCTTTTTGCCGTCACTCATGTTGCTTTCTCTTTTTAAACAACTGTCTCTCCCCACGCGTCCTCAGGAACAGCTATCTCTTTGTAATCTATTATTCAGATTCTCTTCTCTTTTAAACACCTTTCTACTAACTGACGCTATATTTTTTTCTTCATTAATTTCAGCACTCACTCGCGTTCTTTTAGTCTTTTCCTTTCTTTTTTTAAGCAAGGTAAAGAGAATGGAAGGTAGGTTCACCAGGGGGGGGGGAGGTGCCTAAATTTGTCTCTTCTGCGCATGACGTCAGGTGAAAGAAGGACTGAGGGGTCCGGGCATGGAGGAGAGGTCAGTCTCGCGCGCACCAGCCTCTAGACCTGAGCTCCTCACTCACTCAATGGGAAACTTAGCGAAAGTGTGTTTTCTTTCACTGTGCCAACTGTTTGTATTGTGCGCGGTTGTCAATCAGTTTCTGTGAAAGGAAACAGTAATATACGGTTTCATCGGCTGCCAAGAGATCAAGAACTTAGAAAGAAATGGATGGAAATGTGATGAAAAAAAATACTAAGACAAATCTTATTCTCGAGCAGATTCTGTTGCCTTTGTGTGTAGTCGTTACATGCCGTTAAAGGAATAAACACTGATATGAAATTAGTTGTTGGTCGCAGACCTTAGTTCTCCATCACCGAGTATAGACCAGGCTACCTGTCATTCTCTTTAACTTTAAATTACACACGTTTCTTTAGACGTCCGCGCTAATATTTGCCGTACCAATATGGCGGCCGGCAGCCGACCATATACCACAAATTTCTTTCACGTGACGTCACCCCTGCGCGAAGCGGCCGGTGTGAACCTACCTCCCCTTCTCTTTACCTTGTTTTTAATCACCTGTCTCTCCCCAAGCATCCCAAAGACCAGCTATCTCTTTATAATGTATTACTCAGATCCTCTTATCTTGTAAACACCTTTCTCCTACATGACACTATATATTTCATTTTATTTTTGCACACACTCTCGTTCCTTTTACCTTTTTAAACATTCGCCTTTCCTCACGTATCCTATTTGTTAATTTGTTTTCCAGATCTTTTTCTCTACTACACCTGCCAACACCTTTTTACTGTTTTCCTGTCTACTCGTTCCATGACAAAAAAAAAAAAATCTGCTACTGGAACTTTTATATTTTCATTTATTTCTGCACTCACTCGCGTTCCTCTTAGATCGTTTTATATACCTGCCATTTCTCGTGTATCCTCCTTTGTAATTGCTCTCCCGATCCGTTTCTCTACACCTGTTAACACCTTTCTACTCGTTACATGACATTTTTCTTTTATCTTTGCACTCACGTTCCTATTTTTTTTTTCAAACGTCTGTCAATTCTCACGCATTCACAAGAACGGACTCTCCCTGCAATGTCTTATTCAGATCCTTGTCTCTGCGTCCGCTAAGCCCGTTCTCTTCGTCTCCAAACACCTGGGATGCAAAATAAGCAATGAAGGTGTTCTGGACGACGTGGGAAAGGGCGAGGTTAAGAAATAATGGCAACCTTGCGAAGTGAAGAAAAGGTGGAACTGTTCAGCGTTGTCAAATTATCGTACTCAGCGCATTGCATTTTCATAGTCTCATCGCAATGCATTTTCGTAGTTTCTGACCGATAACTAAAGCAAAACAACGAACAAACATCAATAAATAATTTTTCTTTCGTTATCTGTGCAGGTATACGAGAGTTTGAGGCTTAGGCTGACATACTTAGGCGCTTTTGACTCTTACAACGACTATTTCCAGAGGTCAAAAAGGAGAGTAATCGGGTTCTAATGAGTGTTTCCTTAGGTTCACGGTAGAGAAGAAGGGCCAAACTAACATCCAGGTCATAAAACTACCCCTGGAAATGCCCCAAACTCCTACGAAGGCCTTGTCAAATTTATGTTTATGAATACGATCCTTAAAATGATAAATACAAGGAGGTGAATAGTATAGTCTCTCAACGCTGGCACTGGAACTGTTCATATTCTTTTTTACTTCAATATGTTTGTGCCCTTTCTGTATCGCCTATGATATAACTCTTACACTTTATAACTGTTCATCCATATCATCCTCTTTAGTCCTCTTCTGGGAAACCTTTATTCTGACAAAGCTTATTTTTTTCCGTCCTCGTGAGCTCAAAGCGTTAATATTCTCCTTTACAATCGCTTCCAATATCTATCCTTTTTTTTTCTTTCCGCTATCTTTGATCCACTCTCTACTACTTGCCCTTCTATTAATCACTGTTTTTCATTTTTTTTTCTATCCTCGTGACCTCTAAGCGTTAATATTTTTTTTCTTGCAATCGCTTCCATTATCTATCTTTTTTTTCTTTTCGCAGTCTTTTTTGAACCCCTTTCTGCTTCTACTTGCCCTTCTATTAATCGCTTTTTTTCATTTTTTTTTCTATCCTCGTGACCTCTAAGCGTTAACATTTTCTTTTTGAATCGCTTCCAATATATATCTTTTTTCTTTCCGTTATCTTTGAACCATTCTCTACTCTTACTTGCCTTTCTATTAATCACTTTTTCACTTTTTTCTTTCATAGTGAGCTCAAAGCGTTAATATTCTCCTTTACAATCGCTTCCAATATCTACCTTTTTTTTCTTTCCGCTATCTTTTTTGATCCATTCTCTACTTCTCCTTGCCCTTCTATTAATCACTTTTTCATTTTTTTCTTTCATCGTGAGCTCAAAGCGTTAATATTCTCCTTTACAATCGCTTCCAATATCTATCTTTTTTTTTCTTTACGCTATCTTCTTTGAACCATTCTCTACTTCTACTTGCCCTTCTGTTAATCACTTTTTTATTTTTTCTATCCTCGTGACCTCTAAGCGTTGATATTTTCTCTTGCAATCGCTTCCAATATCTATCTTTTTTTTTCTTTACGCTATCTTCTTTGAACCATTCTATACTTATACTTGCCCTTCTATTAATCACTTTTTCATTTTTTTTTCTATCCTCGTGACCTCTAAGCGTTAATATTTTCTCTTGCAAT
Source organism: Eriocheir sinensis (assembly GCF_024679095.1). Lineage (NCBI taxonomy): Eukaryota > Metazoa > Arthropoda > Malacostraca > Decapoda > Varunidae > Eriocheir > Eriocheir sinensis. Next base: position 4,843,550 of record NC_066560.1, read on the forward strand.
CGCTTCCAACATCTATTTTTTTCTTTCCTATAATCATTTTCTTTGGTCCATTATCATTAAATACTAACTAATTCCCTTTCTATCAAATACTTTTTATCAGCCACTTCTTGGATATTTTTTCTATTTTTCTATTTTCATCCCTCTCTGAACTTTTTTTTTCATCTATCGAAGCCTTGCTCTCACTATAAAAAAATATGTCCCTCTCTATATCACACACTTCTCGTAATATCTCCTTGTTTATATTTTTCTACTCCTTTATTTTCACTTTCTTCAACTTTTCCTTTTATATAGTTATTCTCAGGCTTTTTTTTTCATCTGTCAAAGCCTTGCCCTCCATTATATACCAATTATTTTTATCACACACTTCTCGTAATATTTCCTTTTTTTATATATTTTTCTGCTTTTATATTTTCACTTTCCTCAACTTTTCATTTTATTTATTTATTCTCGGGCTTTTTTTTTATCCGTCAAAGCCTTGCCCTCCTTTATATACCTATTATAATTATTTATATCACACACTTCTCGTAATATCTACTTTTTTTTATATTTTTCAACATTTATATTTTCACTTTCTTCAACTTTTCCTTTTATTTATTTATCCTCAAGCTTTTTTTTTTATCCGTCAAAGCCTTGCCCTCCTTTCTATACCTATTTATATCACACACTTCTTGGGATCTCCTTTTTTATACTCTCCATTTTTATACATCTCTTAATTAACCTTTTTTTTATACTATTGATGCTCAGGGTTCATTTAATCTATCAATACATATGTCTGCATTTCTAATATTACACTTCAAATTTTATCTTCAACCCCCTTTTCTGCAACTTTCTACGTTTTCTGAACATGTATTTCCTTTTATCTATACAACTTCCTCCTCGAGCTCTCTTTCTTTCAATCCTCGATGTGCCTGGAAGTTATCTTTCTGTATATTTCTGTATCTTTCTATCTCTTATCTTTCCCTCTCCTTCGTTACGTCTTGCTTCCTTTTTAGAATCTTTCCTTTCATCTCTGTCTTCCCTCTTGGACTTCCTTCCTTTCATCCCTTAAGGCGTCTGTTATTTTTTTATTCTCTACTGTGTCCGTATTTACTTTTCTCCTTTACAACTTGCTTCACTTTTCGAGAACCTTGCCTTTTATTTCCATCTTTACATTCAACATTTCATTCCCATATATACACTTCCAGCACCTTCATTTTTGTGTGTACTTCTTCAATATTCCTTTTTTTTCTCCTCTACATCTTGCCACACATCTTAATCTTTTTTTTATTTCTGCTTTTAAGATCAACACCCTCGATTATTCCGTCTACGCTTCCAACAGCAGCATTATCTATAGACTTTATCAACGCGTACTTTCTCTTCTACATCATGCCGCTCTTCTCACAATCTTTCTTTATGTCGACGCCCTTAAGCTCAAGACTCCCGCAATCTGTTTAAACGCTTCCAACAGCTTCATTTCTTCCTATGTTAAGATACACCACAACTTCCTTGAATCCTCCACTCTATGTATGTCTTTTCAACCCAAGTCTTTCCTTTTCTTTCCACCTTTAAACTCAGTATATTCTTCATCTGTTTATACGATTCCAACAGCCTCATTTCCTCTTCCTATGTTAAGATACACCGACACTTCCTTGAATCCTCCAGTCTATGTATACGATCCCTTTCTTGTATTTTTTTTAACTCAAATCTTTTATTTTATTTTCATCTTTTATCTCAACATATTCTTCACTTTTCAACAGCCTCATTCCCTCTTCCGATGTTAAGAAATTCAGACACTTTCTGAATCTCGAGTCTATGTATACTTTCCTTTTCTTGTATTTCTTTTCAACTCAAACCTTTCCATTTATATCAACCTTTAACCGTGTAGCAGCGACGGGCCAAATTTGTGGCTTTGCCATGTAGCAGCGACGGGCCAAATTTGTGGCTTTACCGTGTAGCAGCGACGGGCCAAATTTGTGGCTTTACCATGTAGCAGCCACGGGCCAAATTTGTGGCTTTACCGTGTAGCAGCGACGGGCCAAATTTTGTGCCATGATTTAACCCCAAAAAAATAGATGATACATAAACTGATCACAAATGCTTTGATATATATTATGAAATGGTTTGTGTGAGTGATGATTTTTCTCATTTTTCTGGCTTAGAGGGGGCTTTAAGAAACATGATCCCCGCTGCTACCGGGTTAAGCTCAACACGTTAACATTTCGTCTATACGCTTCTAACATCTTCATTTCCTCTTCCCAGGTTATGAAATCAGAACACTTCATCGAGTCTTCTTGTCCGTGTATACAATCGCTTTCATGTACTCCATTTTCAATCAACAAAGAGTCGCATTAAGTTTACGACACATCTACCCAATCAAGATTCCGCCACTGGCTGCAGACATATTTATACCTATTTAATACTTTTTTCTGTGACGTCTTTTGTGACCTTTACTGGAGAGACCCTTTGGTACAACATTAAAGAATTACTTTCATAGTGTCAAAAGGACTTTTTAATTGCCCCGGAGAACAACTGCGATAACAATGGTAGTAGAATTTTAATACCTGACATTTCCTCCCACTCGCGTAATGAAACTAAAATGACTGGTTACTTTGTCTGAGAGACTTTGATAGTTCAAAAAGACAGGAGAGCCGCGACTTTTTGCCTTGTTACGTGGCACACACACATATCACTAAATGGGGAGAGAAGCTTTTAATTTCTCAGCACGAAAAGATGGAAGAACTCTTTTCAATCTGACATTGTTACGTGGCACACACAGATCACTAAATGAGGAGAGACAAGCTTTCAATTTCTCAGCACGAAAAGATGGAAGAACTCTTTTCATTCTAAAGTCATACACGGAGGAGAGACAAGCTTTTAATTTCTCAGCACGAAAAGATGGAGGAACTCTTTTCAATCTAAAGTCTGATAGGAGGCAATGGGTTGCTAAATATACACACGGCTATACACAGCCCACCCTAAGTCCCACCTGCGCTTTGAAACTTATGTAACTTATTTCGTCTGAATTTAATCTGATTGTTAAATGAAAGAACTAATACTTTATAGCATCTAAAATCTTACGTGAGAAAAGGATGAACACATTTTTAGTGGGTTTTTTTTTATTATTGTTTCCTTTTTTTGTGCCCTTGAGCTGTCTCCTTTGTTGTAAAAAAAAAAAAAAAAACAGACGCTCACCCGGAGTCATGACCCTCAAGACGAGAGCCAACAAGTCCACAGCTGCTACTCTTTACCTTCTTCCGTTTCCCAGGATACATAGACTAATAAACAGACGCGCTTAACCTGGTAGCTGCAGGGATCATGTTTCTTAAAGGTCCCTCTAAGCGAGAATAATGAGAAAAAAATCACCACTCACGCAAACCTTTTCATAATATATATCAACGCATTTGTGATCAGTTTATGAATCCTCTATTTTGGGGGGTTTATATTCTTTAACCTCTATTCAGGAGCAGTAAGTAGCGGGCTTTTTTTTTTCTTTACGCCCTTGAACTGTCTCCTTAGCTGTAAAAAGAGAAAAAAAAAATGTGGCCCGTCGCTGGTACACGGTTAAACAGAGCCCGTCCCCGGAGTCATGACCTTCAAGACGAGAGAACAACAACACACCACGTCGTAAATGATCGATTGACGCAACACCTCGACGCCGAACAAGAATGACGCGTCTCCTCAGTCACTACACAACAAAAGAACTACTCCGCGCGACCCTCTCAAAGCCGTGCAATCAAGTGAGCGAAGTAGGAATATAAGAACACATGAAATATTACCCGCTTGTTGATAATATTAGACTCCTACCTCCGTCTCTCTCTCTCTCTCTCTGTGTACAAACATTATAAGAGAGCGAAAAAATACAAGAACTTCCTTAAATTGGTAATATTAAAAAAGATAAAAGATAATAATAATAATAATAATAATAATAATAATAATAATAATAATAATAATAATAAGAGTAATAATAACAACGCCAACTTCATACCACCAACAATACGAGACAGGAAGGGAAGGAGGTGACGGGAGGGCGGAAGAAGGGAAAGGAGGGGGGGGGATGGGAACAAGGAGGAGGAGGCGAAAAGGGGGAGGGGAAAGGGGGGACGGAGAAGCACGTGTGTGTGTATTGAGCGGGACACCTCCCATGGCGGGCCAGGTGTAATGAATTATACAGGTATGGCCTTTGGGGGTCACCTGGGCGAGGAGGAGGAGGAGGAAGAGGAGGAGGAAGAGGAGGAGGAGGAAGGGGAGGAGGAGTGAGGAGGGGGAGGAGGAGAAGAAGGAGGAGGAGGGAGGAGGAGGAAGAGAAATACAACAGAAAAATATGAAGACTTGAAAAAGGAATTAAAGGAGAAAGAAGAAGAAAAACAATAAGATAAATGAGGAAAACATAACCACACACACACACACACACACACACACAGTCAACCCCCACCCCCCCCCCAATAACACCTTGCAACCAACAACAGCAAAAAAATAAATAAACCTCAACAAACAAAACTAAAAACAAAAATAAAACTCTAGGTCAACTAATCATACCAGGAAGAAGAAATAAGGTGAGACGGACTGCCACCAAATACCTGCCCGAACCATCCAATCAGCAGGTAGAGGTAAATTATGCACAGGTACGGTGGACAATCAGTACAGTCATCCCTTCCTACCTGATCACCTGCCCGTCCCTCATACCTGCCCGCTTGATTGGCTGTGAGGTAAAGGGAGGGGGGAGAGAAGGGAAGGGAAGGAATGAAGGGAAGGTGAGGAGAGGAGGAAAGGAACAATTGGCTGTGAGGTAAAGTGGAGGGAGGGGGAGAGAAGGAAGGAATGGCTGCAAAGGAATGGAGGAGGGGGGAGAGAAGGGAAGGGAAGGAATGGAGAGAAGGTGAGGAGAGGAGGCAAGGAACGATTAGAGAGGACGAAATAAATAAAAGGAGAGTAGGAAAAAAATAGAATAGGGAAGATAGGGGAGAAAGGAGAATAGAAGAAGAGGAAGAAGCGAAATTGGAGAAGGAAAGGAAAGAGAGAAAGAGGAAAGATACAGGAGATAGGAGAACGAAATAAGAGTGAAAGAGAACAGGGAGAGAGAGGGTTAAAGAAAGATGAAGAGGAGAAGGGTGTAAAATTAAGAAAAAGAGAAGGAGGAGAGAAAGTGAAGGGAGGAAAGGGGAAAGACCGAGAAAAGGAAACAGAAGGGAAAAGAAAGGGAAGACAATAGAAAGGAAGATAAAGATGAGAAAAGAGAAAGAGGAAAGGAAGGGGAGTAAGGATAGGAAAAGAAGGGAGGAAGTGGAAGAAGATGCGGAAAAGGAGAAAGAAGGGAGGAAAAGTGCAGGAATAAGAGAGGAGAAGAAAAAGGAACCAAGAGAACGAGGGAAGGAAAGGAAGAAAAAGGAAAGAGAAAGGAAGGAAGGAGAAACCGGAAGGGAGGAGAAAAAGGAAGGGAGGAGGAAGGGAGGCACACAACATAGGTAACACAGCGTTC
>NC_066560.1:4851504-4859004 GCF_024679095.1 Eriocheir sinensis
GAGAGAGAGAGCGAGAGAGAGAGAGAGAGAGAGAGAGAGAGAGAGAGAGAGAGAGAGAGAGAGATAAGGGAATGAAAGCGTAAAAGGAGGAATTAGTTTAATGGAAGACAGGAAAAAAAAGAGTAACAAGAAAACTGATATACTTGAAAAAGACGATTTGAAAATGATAGAAGGAAGAGGAAAAAGAAGGAGGAGGAGGAGGAGGAGGAGGAGGAGTGTAGAAAGTAGGGAAAATGTGTAGATAGAAGAGAAGAGAGCTAGACAAAAACAGGTAAATGGTTCTGATGAAGGCAGGAGAAGGAGGGAGAAGAAGAAGAAGGAGAAGGAGGAATACATAGGAATACATAGGAAGGAGGAGAAGGGTTAGAAGTAGCGAACATGTGTAGATTGAAGAGAAGACAGCTTGACAAAAAGAGGTAAATGGTTCTGATGAAGGCAGGAGGAGGAGGGAGAAGACGGAGGAGGAGGAGGAGGAGAAAGAGAAGGAGGAGGAAGAGGAGGAGGTAGGAAGTAGCCAGCGGGCGAGTCCATAGCTACACAACTCGGCGGGTAAGTGTGTGTGTCCAGCGAGGGAAAGTTAAGCGCGCTGAATCGCCGACGAGGAGCGGGAGACGACGACAAAGGTGGTTTCTGAGGGAGCGGTTAAAGTTTTGTGCTCCTGCTCTCGCTAACTTTGCCTTTTGAACACGCTAAAGGAAAAGAGAAAGGAAGAATAGTGCATATAAATAAGGTCTCAATATATAGTGAAGGTGATTTTAAAGGGTTCGTTTGAATATCTTGCTCCTGTTTATAACCACCTTGTAGTTAGCATAAACATGGAAAACCAGGCAACAGAAATCATACTGGCTCATTACGAGGTTGCCTGCTCTGGTGATTTAATCTGCTCGTGTGTACAGAGCAGATGAAAGCACTTCGTATTCAATTTTCTCCTAACGCAGCGAAATAACGGTCGATTTGATTATAAATGGAGTTGATGGTATTCGAACTTACAACTTCTGAGGGAAGATTATTCCAATGGCGGATGACTCGGTTTGAGAAAAAAAACTCCCGCCATTATCTGTACTGCACCGCCTCGCTTGAATTGGTAGACCGTTATTTCTAGTTCTTGTGTTGGTTTGTACCTCAAAGAATTTAGAGTGATCGACGTTACTGAACGTCTTCAGGTACTTGGAGAAAATTAAATTAATAAACGTCTATTTTCCTGGGAAAAGAGGTTTAGTCGCCTGAGTCGTTCCTTATACGGCTGAGTCCTTAAGGTCGGAATCACTTTCGTACCGCGCCGCTGAACTCTTTCTAGTGACTCAATATCCTTTATGTAATGAGGGGACCGGAAATGCACCACATATTCAAGGTGATGCATTACCGTTGAATAATACAAGAACATTACTTCTGGCGTCTTGCACTCGGAATTCCTCGCCATGAAACCGAGCATAGTATTGGCTTTGCTATAGCCTATGATTTTTACAGTGTTAAGGATGTTTCAGGTCGCTGCTAATGGTGACCCCAAGATCGGACCCCTCCTGCACGACATGCAAAGGCTTCCCATGCATTTTGAATGAATGCTTACTGTATTTATGGACCCAAAGTGCATGACTACATTTGTCAACTTCGAATGGCATTTCCCGCTTTTCACGCCATTGAATGAGCTGGTCGAGTTCCTTTTGGATGATTTCACAGTCGGCCGTCGTAAGAGACCCTTTCACCTATTTTTGGTGTCGCCAGTAAAAGCAAATGGAAAATAAAAGAAAAAGTACGAACAAACAAATAAAACAGATAAACTGATATGTGCAGTGGGGTTCAGAGGGCCGGTTTAATATCTTGTTGCTATTACAAACTTTACCTTTCATTACAGAAAAGAAAAATAAGAACGGGGGAAAAGAAGTACATCTAAATGAGAGATGAATATATAATGAAGCCGAGTCTCAGGGAAGTCGCTTAAATATTTAGTTACTCTCACTAACTTAACCATCGAGGACGGTGAAAGAAGGAAGGAAAAAATGGAAAATATGTTACGCATTATCCTCAGTCTTAACATTCTAAAGGAAAAAAAGGAATAAAAAGAGAGAAACCGGCAATCACTAACAAAATAAAAACTGATATCTGAAGTCATATAAACCATCAATAAAAAAAAAGAGAAAACAGGTAAACAAATAAAACGAACAAATAAACAAGTGAGTAAACAATGATAAAACAAAATAAAAGTGAATTCAGTATCATCAATAAAAGAAACAAAGCCAAATAGGGTCGTATTAAGACATTCCGCAGCCCAAGAACACATATTTGACAAGGCTTTCGTAGGAGTTGTGAGCATTTCCAGGGGTAGTTTTATGACCCTGGTGGTAGTCTGACCCTTCTTCTGTACCATGAACCTAAGGAAACACATATTTGACAAGGCTTTCGTAGGAGTTGTGGGCATTTCCAGGGGTAGTTTTATGACCCTGGTGGTAGTCTGACCCTTCTTCTGTACCATGAACCTAAGGAAACACATATTTGACAAGGCTTTCGTAGGAGTTGTGAGCATTTCCAGGGGTAGTTTTATGACCCTGGTGGTAGTCTGACCCTTCTTCTGTACCATGAACCTAAGGAAACACATATTTGACAAGGCTTTCGTAGGAGTTGTGGGCATTTCCAGGGGTAGTTTTATGACCCTGGTGGTAGTCTGACCCTTCTTCTGTACCATGAACCTAAAGAAACACATATTTGACAAGGCTTTCGTAGGAGTTGTGAGCATTTCCAGGGGTAGTTTTATGACCCTGGTGGTAGTCTGACCCTTCTTCTGTACCGTGAACCTAAAGAAACCCTCGTTAGAACCCGATTGATCCTCTCTTTGACCTTTAGAAATAGCTGATGTGATATGGGGCAAAGTGTCTTGTAATACCAATCATAAAGTCGTCGCCTCTGCTCTTTATCTTCGTGTACTAGCGTAAAAATGTCCAGATTCCAGAAAGAAAGATATTCCACACACCAAAAAGTCCTGGCGCATCGGATTGCAATAACAGCAAATAAGGTTACGAGGAAATGCGTTGTGGCGCCGTGATTATTCAAATGGTCATGTGATATTTTTATGCTTCTCTCTCACTCTCTCTCTCTCTCTCTCTGTCTCTCAGCATCTACTACCATATCCACTACAGCAACTACTATTACAACAACAACAACAACAACAACAACAACAACAACAACAACAACGAAGAGAGAGAGAGAGAGAGAGAGAGAGAGAGAGAGAGAGAGAGAGAGAGAGAGAGAGAGAGAGAGAGAGAGAGAGAGAGAGAGAGAGAGAGAGAGAGAGAGAGAGACCTTGCAAATAAATATAATAAAAAACACAAATGTATATAAAACGGATATCCAGTTAAGCAAAAAATTGAATTAAGAGCCGAAATTGTTGACTAAAAATATGACTAATTGTTTAATGTCGTCTGTTGAATAATTTATCGAAAGTATACACTCTCTCTCTCTCTCTGGGGTTTTCATAATTTTTTTCTTATTTTTCTATCATTTTTGTTTTTCCTTTCGTTTACTTTTACTTTTTTTGCCCTTTTTCTGTCATTCTTTGTCCTGTCTGCGCCTGTTTCTCTCCGCCTCACGCTCTCCCTCTCCCTCTCCCTCTCTCTCTTTAATGATTTTTTCCCTCCCTGACGTAAGAACCCTTAATAACACACTGCAATGAGACTAATTATAATCTTCCCTCAAAATATAATCGGCGGTAATTTTGGGATTCTCGTACTTGAGCGATTAGCAGAAAGGAGAATTATAAGGATGGTGATAATGATGGGAAGGATAATGTTAAGGATAAGGATAAGAAGAAGAAAAGGAAGACAACGAAATATATGTATGAAAAAAGATAATATTTGTACTCCTGTTTTTTCTTTTTCCTTTCCCTTCCTATTCTTTCTTCCTTTCTTTCAATAACACTTTTGGGTGTCAGTCCAATTTCTCTGTCCCTTCCCTTCCCTTCCCTTCCCTTTATTTTCCTTTCATTTCCTCTCCTTCCGTTCCCTTTCAACCCTTTCTTTCCCTTTATTTTCCTTTCCTTTCCTTTCCTCACCTTCCCTTCCCTTCCCTATATTTTTCTTTCCTTTCCTTTGCTCTCCTTCCCTTCCCTTCCCATCCCTTTCCTTTCCTTTCCTCTCTTTCCTTTCCCTTCCAACCCTTCCCTTCCCTTCCCATCCCTTTCCTTTCCTTTCCTCTCTTTCCTTTCCCTTCCAACCCTTCCCTTCCCAATATCTTCCTTTCCTTTCCTTTCCTCTCCTTCCGTTCCCTTCCAACCCTTCCCTTCCTTTTATTTTCCTTTCCTTCCCTTCCCTTCCAGCACTTCCCTTCTCTTTATCTTTCTTTCCTTTCCTTTGCTCTCCTTACCTTCCCTTTCCTTCCCTTTTTTCCTTTTATTTTATTTTCCTTTCCTTTCCTCTCCTTCCCTTCCCTTCATTCCCTTTCTTTCCCTTCTTCACTCTTCCCTACCTTTCCTTCTCTTTCCTTTCCTTGCCATCACTTTCCTATCCTTCCCTTACCTTCATTCCCTTTCTCTCACTTCTTTTCCTTCGCTTCCCTACCTTTCCTTCCCTTTCCTTTCGTTTCCTTTCCTTCCCATTACTTTCCTACCCTTCCCTCCTTTCCCTCCCCTTCCTTCATCTACCTGTCCCCTCACATCCCCTTCCCTCCCTTCCCCTCCACAGTTCTTTCGTTCCCTTCTGTCCTCTCTTTTCTATCCTCTCCATGTCAACAGAATCGAATACTTCCAACTCATTTTTCGTCTCTCACAAACAACACTTTTTGGTCGAGTCAATATTCCGCGTCCTTTTGTGTCGTTCAGTCTATCCTTTGTTATGCGATCTGAACACAACTCACTCGCTGGCCGGAATATGTGCACGAGTCAAGGGCAATCTCTCTCTCTCTCTCTCTCTCTCTCTCTCTCTCTCGTCACTTTTATCTTCTTCCTCTTTTTTTTTTCTCTTATTTTTTTCACTATTTTTATTTTCCTGTCTATCTTTGTCTCCAACATCATCAACATCACACTGCCGTCCCTCGCTTCTACAATCACAACACATCACCATTATCAACAACACTACAACATCGTAAACAAACACATCACACCACCAACACCAACACCAACACCTCAGCTGATGCGAAGTACAGAAATTCAGTGATGTTTTTCTATTCGTTTGTTTGTCTTCTTCTTCTTCTTCTTCTTCTTCCACTTTTTTCTTCTTCGTCTTCCTCCTCTTGCTATCCTTGTTCTCATTATATCCTCCCTCTTCCTTCTCTTTATTCCTCACTTTCTTCTCTATTTCTTTTTCTTTTTCTTGTCGCCTCCTCCTCCTTTTCCTTGCTCCTCTTCTTTTTCTGCTTCTTTTAATTCTTCATCTCTAAATCTTCTTCCTGGCCTTCATTTTCCTCTCGTCTTCCCTCCCTTCTCTTTCGTCTTCCTTTTTATCCACCTTCTCCTCTTTCTCTTCCTCTCTTTCATTTTCATCCTTTTACTTCTTCCTTTTCCTGTTGTTTGACTGTTAAATCTCCCTTCGTCTCCCAGCCTCTTTCCCTTGCCTTCCCTTCCTTTCCCGAACTGATATTCTCTATTTATTTCGGGGCTAACACACTCACATCAGACAAGACCTTTCGTAGATGTTGTGTGTAGCTATTCCCATGGGCAGTAGGCTTACGCACTCACATCAGACAAGACCTTCGTAGATGTTGTATGTATTTATTGCCATGGGTAGTAGTTTTATCCTCTTCCTCCTCCTAAGTCTACATCTCCAATCTCCGTTTTTTTTCGTTGCTCTCATATCTCCTTTCTCCTCCTCCTCCTCATTTTTTTGCATCATCTTTCTCTTTTTACACATCTTTTCTTTAGTTCTTCCTCTTCCTTCATCTTCATTTTCTATCCCCATTTGGCAGTGATATGAGCCTATTGATAGTTTGACAAGGCTTCTACACCATGGAAGTGTAAAAACGCTCGTGAGAATCCGACTCATCTCTCTTGTGGTCTTTGAAAACGTTTGCTTTGGGAGCCGGGAGCGTCTGACAGGCCTAACACGCCCATACTTGCCAAGGCTTACGTAGAAGTCTCGTGTGTCTAGTGATAGCTTGACAAGGCTTCTACACCATGGAAGTAAAAAAACGCTCGTGAGAACCCGACTCATCTCCCTTGTGGCTTTGGAAACGTTTGCTGTGGAAGCCGAGAGCGTCTGACAAGCCTAACACGCCCATACTTGCCAAGGCTTACGTGGAAGTTTCGTTTGTCTAGTGATACTCTGACAAGGCTTCTACACCATGGAAGTGAAGAACCGCTCACAAGAACCTGACTCATCTCCCTTGTGGCTTGGTAAACGTCTGTTGTGGAAGCCGAGAGCGTCTGGGAATACTGGCCTAACACACCCATACTTCCAAGGCTTACGTAGAAGTTCCGTGTGTCTAGTAATACTCTGACAAGGCTTCTACACCATGGAAGTGTAAAAACGCTCGTGAGAACCCGACTCATCTCTCTTGTGGTCTTTGAAAACGTTTGCTGTGGGAGCCAGGAGCGTCTAACAGGCCTAACACGCCCATACTTGCCAGGGCTTACGTAGAAGTCTCGTGTGTCTAGTGATAGCTTGACAAGGCTTCTACACCATGGAAGTAAAAAAACGCTCGTGAGAACCCCACTCATTTCCCTTGTGGCTTGGGAAACGTTTGCTGTGGATGACGAGAGCGTCTGGGAATACTAGCCTAACACACCCATACTTGCCAAGGCTTACGCAGAAGTTTCGTTTGTCTAGTGATACTCTGACAAGGCTTCTACACCACGAACGCTAAAAAACACGCACGAGAACCGATTTATCTCCTTTGTGGCCTATGGAAATAACTGTTGTGGGAGCTGCCAGCGTCTGAGAAAACGGGCCTTGGTAAAACTCCGCTGATGAGAAAGGTAAACCCAACAACCAGCCTCTTCCTCTTGCGGTCCCTCCCTTCCCCTTCCTTCCCTCCCGTACCTTCCCTTCCCGATGCTTTGTGGGGGCTCGGACTCGACAAACATGTATCCCGCGCCGGGAGATCAAAGGCGAGGACTAAGCTGTCTGCCGGAGAGGACAAACAAGAGAGAAATTGATCAAACAGTTGAGACGCGTGAAGTGAACAAGCGGGGAGAGGAGGATGTCTTGAGCACTCCGGCCGGGAACAGGAGAAGAAGGGAGGCGAAGAAGATGAGAGAGGAGAGGAAGATGGCCAAATGAAGATAGAAGGGACAGGAGGAGGAGAAAAATAATATGCATAAAGAGAATGACGATCGAGCAGAAGATTTTTTTTTTACAGCAAAGGAGACAGCACAAGGGACAGAAAAATGAAACTACAATAAAAAAAAAAACCGCTACTCAATGCTCCTGTAAAGAATCCGAAGAGGTGGCCGAAAGAGCAATCAATTACGTGAGAAGAGGTGTCCTGATACCTTCCTCTTGAATGATGAAAAGAATGATGACAAGAAGTGGAAGGATGGAAGATGATTTAGAAAGAGAACCAAATGAAGATAGGAGT
>NC_066560.1:4864004-4911504 GCF_024679095.1 Eriocheir sinensis
TTGTTGAATCTGAATTTATCTCGTTTAAACCCATTATTAAGTGTCCTACCCGGTTCTCTTACCATCAGAACCTTATTAATACCCCCCTTATTAAAGCATTTCATCTCATGTGTGTGGGGCTCCACTCACACAGCTCCCTTGGACAGAGTAGAGTTACAGGCTCTTCGTCTCATCAACTTCCCTTGTCAAAAGCTTTATGGAAATCCAGAAAAATATCAGTGCTAGACAAGTTTGTTTCTAATAATCTTTTCTAGTGTTTTTCCTGCCACTGATGTCAGACTTATGGACCTGTAGATTAATGCAACGCTTTTGTCTCCTCCTTTTAAAATCGGTGTTACGTTCGCCATCTTCCAGTGTTCGGGGACTTTGTTAAGTTGTATTGACCGGTTAAATATGCTAGTAAGTGTCTGAAGTGTGTGCTGTTTAATGAAGCTTTTACAATAACCGTAGAAACAAGTCATTGGGTTTCTTTGACTTGTTCATGTCGAGTTTATCAAGGTAATTTTTCACTTCGTGGTCGCATATTGTGTCAATTTTCAGGGGCGTGATCCCCCTCGGCGGGTGATGATGAGGAGGAGGGGGAGGGGGAAGAGGAGAAGGAAACAAGCAGAGATGATAAAGCATATAAGGTAGGAAACATAGGAAGGAAGGAGAGGAAAGAAGGGAAAAAGTGCTGGAGATAAATGAGAAAATGGAGGAGGAAGAGGAGGAGGAGGAGGAGGAGGAGGAGGAGGGTAACTGTCTCGATAAAAACTAAATGCACGGAGGAGGAAGGAAAGTCTGCGGAGAGAGAGAGAGAGAGAGAGAGAGAGAGAGAGAGAGAGAGAGAGAGAGAGAGAGAGAGAGAGAGAGAGAGAGAGAGAGAGAGAGAGAGAGAGAGAGAGAGAGAAATATAGAGTGCGAAGGGCAAGAGATAGTGTGGGAGAAATGGAGGAAGGGAGGGAGAGATAGAGAGAGATAGAGAGAGGGGAGGAAAGAGGATTAAGAGGAGTGGAGGGGGAAGAGAGGAGGGGGGAAGGGTGAGGACGTTGACAAAAGAGAGAGAGAGAGAGAGAGAGAGAGAGAGAGAGAGAGAGAGAGAGAGAGAGAGAGAGAGAGAGAGAGAGAGAGAGAGAGAGAGAGAAATTCCAAACCAAAAATGCAACAGTGGCGACTTAACCTCATCCGCTGCGATCGGCACGGATTTGGCTTTCACTGGTAGCCTGTTAACATATACTCCCAGGTCTTTCTCTGCCTCTGTGGTGGATAGTGGAGTGTTTCCCATGTGGTAATGGTATGCTGGATATTCCCTCCCAAGGTGCATGACTTTACATTTTTCTTCATTGAACTGTAGCAGCCACTTTTTGTTCTATTCCTGTAGCTTGGTGAGGTCCTCTTGTAGGATATCCGCAGCCAAGGGGTTAAAACACACACACACACACACACACACACACACACGGCCCGGTAGCTGAGGGGTAGAGCGTCTAGCTCACAACCAGAAGGACCGGGGTTCAATCAATTCCCCGAACGCGTGAAGATAAGTTGGGTTTATCTTCTTTCACGTGTAGCCGCTGTTCACCTAGCAGTGAGTAGGTACGCGACGTCAGGCAAGGAGTTGTGACCTCGTTGTCGCGGTGTGTTGTGTGTGAGTGGTCTCAGCCCTACCCAAAGATCGGTACTACGAGCTCTGTGCTCTTCCGTAGGGGAACGGCTGGCTGTCTCGAGAGACCCGCAGCAGACCAAGAGGTGAATTACACACACACACACACACACACACACACACACACACACACACACACACACACACACACTATAAAGTAAAATAAGTAACTAGTGATAAGCATACTAACAATAACCACCCCAGTAAACAACAACAACAACAACAGCATGGAAACTCTACATTTACGATTTATTATTGGCGCCACTTGATGCGAAAAAATAAATAAAAAAAGACCGACTGGCAATCCGGCTTAGGTGAACAATTACCAGACAGCACAAGCCGGATTATTGCGTTTATATTGGTGAGAGAGGGGGAAGGGAGGGAGAGGGAGAGAAGGGAGGGAGACAGAGAGAAGGGGAGGAGGATGGAGAGCGTGGGTGAGGGTGGGATAGTGCCCGGGAGGGAGCTGGCGCGGAGAGACGGGGGGTGGAGGGAGCGGGGAGGGAGAACAGACTGATGGTGAAGGGAGAGAGGGAATTTAGACTGAAGGAGAGGAGGGGGAAGAAGAGGGGAAAGGCAGGGAGGGAGGAGAGCGAGGAGGAGGAGGGAAGGGAGGGGAGAGGTGAGGAGGAGGAGGGAAGATAAAAAAAATAACAAAGTGAGGTGGATTAAAAGGGAGAGAGGGGGAGGGGAGATAAGGGGAAGAGAGAGAGAGAGAGAGAGAGAGAGAGAGAGAGAGAGAGAGAGAGAGAGAGAGAGAGAGAGAGAGAGAGAGAGAGAGAGAGAGAGAGAGAGAGAGAGAGAGTCTTCAAACACATGACAGACAGCAACGAACAGCACCAGTAAATTATGAAACGAAGCACAGTCTATCATCTTCACCCTCCCACACTATCATTTTCTCTTCACCTTTACAATCTTCAGACAATCGATTTACAGCACTTCAATAAACCTAAAAATATTGCTCATCTGTAGGTTCATCATACTTTTTTTTTTTCATTTACGTGTTACCAACTCACCATCCCTCTCACAATTTCACAATGATTAACTCTTTCGTTCAAATCATATCTCAAATCAAGTAAACAAATCAAAATCTAATCTCTCTCTCTCTCGATCGCTTTCACCATCCATTTCAAAACCTCTTCACTATCCCTTTCAGAAATCACACACTGTTCTTTTTAACACGAGAAGAAGAAGAAGACGAAGAAGAAGACAAAGAAGAAGAAAAAGAAGAAGAAGAAGAAGGAGAAGAAGAAAAAGAGGAAGAAAAAGACAGAAGAGGAAAAAGAAGAAGAAAAAAAGAAAAAGAAAAATAATGAGAAAAAAATAAGAACAAAGAACAAGAAGAACAAGAACAAAGAGGAAAAAAAAAGTAAAATGAAGAACAAGAGAAACGAGAACACGAATAAGAAACAGAACAACAAGAACAACAAGAACAGGAACCCTTTTCAACACGCAAAAATACTTAACTCTTTCACATGACATCTGATCCCTTTCACAAATCCCTTATTAATCACTTTGTCGACGCGTCCGGTGGAATCCGATCCTTCAAACGCAACACAAACACACACGCACGCACGCACACTCGGTAAAAGCGTCCATAGCTATGCGTTAATCCCTCCTCCACAGTGTAGTTGGGTTCTAATCCCCTCTTGTTGATCCCACTGTTAGAAAGGATCAGAAGAGGAGCAAAAAAATAGGAAAAAGAGAAAGATGGAGGGAGGAGAAGAAAAGGATGAAGCTATGAAGAGGAAGGGAACAGAGAGACAGAATGAAAGAGAAAGAGATAAGGAGGCGAGGAGGGGGAAGAAGAGATTGGATGAAGAGAGGAGAAAAGAATAACAAAAAGGGAGATAGAGAGATGAAAGTTGAAGAGAGAGAGAGAGAGAGAGAGAGAGAGAGAGAGAGAGAGAGAGAGAGAGAGAGAGAGAGAGAGAGAGAGAGAGAGAGAGAGAGAGAGAGAGAGAGAGAGAGAGAGAGAGAGAGAGAGAGAGAGAGAGAGACGCAAGGAGGTTGGAGAAGGGAAGGAAGAGCAGAAAGAGAAAAGAGGAGGTGAAGGGATGAAAGGAAAAGGATGAAGGGATGAAGGGGAAGGAACAGAGAGAGAGAGAGAGAGAGAGAGAGAGAGAGAGAGAGAGAGAGAGAGAGAGAGAGAGAGAGAGAGAGAGAGAGAGAGAGAGAGAGAGAGAGAGGCCCAGTAACACCTTCAAGACGGAGCTAATCGGAGCACAGGTACCGAATCTCAACAGGTTGATTGATTGATTATCGGGGCGTTGTATCTTGGCGCCTCAATTGCAGGGTCATGTGGCGCTGGATCTAATGTATTTAAAATTACTTGTATTTTAACCCGTTCGCTGCGATTGGCACGGACTTAGCCTTCACTGGTAACCTGGTAACATATGGTCTCAGGTCTTTCTCTGGCTGTGTGGTGGATAGTGGAGTGTTTCCCATGTGGTACTGGTATGCTGGATATCCCCTCCCAAGGTGTATGACTTTACATTTTTCTTCGTTGAATTGTAGCAGCCAATTTTTGTTCTATTCCTGTAGCTTGGTGATGTCTTCTTGTAGGAAATCCGTAGTCAAAGGGTTAAAACTTTATTAAACCGGTTAAAAATAAAAACATGATAAAAAACACCAGAAAACTATATAAAACCACTTAAAAATTAAAACCGTTATAAAAATAAACTAATAGAACTTTATAAAACCGGTTAAAAATAAAATACAAGATAAAAACAACGAGAGATAGTCAGTTAAAACCTACAGGAGGTTGAGGATGCCAGCCTCCTGTAGGAAGCCAAGAACATCATGACCAGGGTAAAGTGCCTTCTCCATCACGACAGGTAAGTGCTTGTCAATTACCCTCGCGAGCAAGACATATCCCCTCCTTGGTTCATCCAGTCCGCATTTCAAAGATGTAAACAACGCCTCGTAAGACCATTAAACATTATGGCTGATACAATAAGACACTATCGCTTCTCACATTAACAATTTCTAAAGGTCAAAGAGGGGGTCAGTCGGGTTCTAATGAGTGTTTCCTTAGGTTCATGGTACAGAAGAAGGGTCAAACTAACACCAGGGTCATAAAAGTACTCCTGGAAATCCCCACAACTCCTACGAAGGCCTTGTCAAATATGTGTTTCTTTAGGTTCACGGTACAGAAGAAGGGTCAAACTAACACCAGGGTCATAAAAGTGCTCCTGGAAATCCCCACAACTCCTACGAAGGCCTTGTCAAATATGTGTTTCTTTAGGTTCACGGTACAGAAGAAGGGTCAAACTAACACCAGGGTCATAAAAGTGCTCCTGGAAATCCCCACAACTCCTACGAAGGCCTTGTCAAATATGTGTTCTTGGGCGGCGAAATGTCTTGAAATGCGACCCAATATTTCATCGTGGTTTAGTTAGTGATCAACCCTCGACTTTGCATCCTATGAATCACTAGAGGACGAGGGGATATACTTTCAACCCAACTCTTTTTACAGCAAAGGAGGCAGCTCTTTGACAAAATACAAAAACAGCAACAAAAAATATCCTGTCACCAATAAAAAGGCTTACTGTAACCTATTTATAACACCATCTCGTACGACCATTAGCCATTTTACTTCATCGTCCTCAGCCATCGACTTCCTAAGAGCCACTGAGACAGGAAATATACTTTAACATATCTACTAACTACGTCTAACCTAACTATCACTAACCTACTTGTAACACCTCCTCGTAGAACCATTACCACCATATCGTGATCAACCCTCGACTTCCCTTCCTAAGAGACACTGAAAGACTAGTGAATATATTCGTAACCTAAATCCTAACTACTCGTAACACTCTGTATAACCATTTTACTTTACCGTGATCAACCGTCGACCTTTCTAAGCCACCAAAAGACAGGCTAATATATAAGTAACCTGTGAATCGACTTACAACCAAACTCTACGAGGAACACCAGCTGACCGACCTATCGACGCGCGGGATTGATTGAGAGATAAATAATGGTCTATGTTCTTACGAGACGTCGCTCAATATATGAAAAGGAGAGTGGATGAACTAGGGCAGGTAATGAACAGGTGAGAGAGCAAAGGAAGAAAAGGGAAGATGAGAAGGATAATAAAAGGGCTTGAGGGCGGGGGTGAAGAAAGTGAGGGGATGAAAGGGTAGGGGGAGGAAAAGTGAATAAAGGAAGGAAGAAGGGATGAAAGAACAAGGAAAATAAGGGGAAGATAAAAGATGAAAAGAGGAGGAGAAGGGAAAGTCAAGTGCAAGGAAGTGAAGATCTGAATGGTGAGGGAACGGAATGTGACTTAAGGAAGGGAGGAAGGAGTGAAAGAGCAAATGAAGAAAGAGGAGGGGAAAGAACAGTGAATAAATGAGGGCAGCAGAAGGAGTGAAAGTACAACGAGAAAAAAAGGGAAGGAAGAAGAATGAAAAGTGGAGGAGGAGTCAAGGGCAAGGAAGTGCAGGTTTGAAGAGGAAAGGAAAGGAAAGTAACTAAAGGAAGGAAGGAGAGAAAAAATAAAGAAATAGGAAGAAGAGGGAAAAGGATAAAAAGGGGAAGGGGAGGAAGGGGTTAAGGGACAGAGAGAGAGGGATTGAAGGGTGAGGCAAAAGGGAGTAAATGAGAAATACCACGAAAGGAAGAAATAGAGAAGGGGAAAGAGGAAAAGGAAGAAATAAGGAAATGGAGAAAAATGAAGGAGAAAGGGAGGACGGCGGGGGCTGACGGGGAAGGAAGTAAGGGCTTGAAGGGGGAGGAGAAGAGGTAAGGAAGTTGGTGAATCTCTCTCTCTCTCTCTCTCTCTCTCTCAATAAGTTGATTAGCACACTCTTCCCCCTTCTCCCTCCCTCGTCCTCCTCTGTTCCTCCTCCTCCTCTTCCTCCTCGTACCCTGAGAGAGGAGAGAAGAGCTCTTCCTTCCCTCCAAGCCCTGTAATACCTTCTTATCTCCCTAGACTTATTTGGTTCTTTTCTCTCTCTCTCTCTCTCTCTCTCTCTCTCTCTCTCTCTCTCTCTTTTCCTTCTGTTTTCCTTCCTGTTTTCCTCCCTTTTTCTTCTTCCCCTCTTTTCCTTCTCTTCTTTTCTCCCTCTTTTCCTTCTTTCTCTCCCATTAATATCTGTGTTTTCCTTCTTCAGTATCTCTCTCCCTTTTTCTCCTTCCTCTCTTTTCCTTCTCTCTTCTTTTCCTTCTTTCTCTCCCATTAATATCTGTGTTTTCCTCCTTCAGTATCTCTCTCCTTTCCCCCTTTTCTCCTTCCTTGTCTTTTCTTTCCTCTGTTCTATTTTTTCCCATACCTAATTATACATGTTTTCCTTTTTCAGTATTTTCCTTCTCCCCTTTCTCTCCCTTCCTCTTCTATTCGTAACTATTTCTCTCCCTTCCTATCTTTTCCCCGCTTCTCTCCCTTCCCCCTCCCTTTCTTCCCTTTTCCCTTCTTACCCACTTTCCTTTATGGGCAAGTATCTTCACCTTCCTTCCTTCCCTCCCTCCTTCTCTCCACCCTTCCCCCCCTTTCTTCTCAAGAGCTCCCTTCTCCTCCTCCTCCTCCTTTCTTACCCTGACCTCTCCTCCCTTTCTCCCTTCTTACCTCGGTCTTCTCCCTCCTCTCCCTCCCTTCCTTGTTACCTAACCCTCTCCCTCCCTCACCCCCTTCTTTCCTTAGTCTACCCCTCTCTTCCCCTTTCCCCCTTCTTTCCTTACCTTCCCCCCTCCCCTTACCTCCCTTGCTTCCTCAGTCAACCCCTTCCTCTCTCCCCCTTGTCACCTTGCTCTGTCTAACTCTCCCACCCATCCTCCTTACCTCCCTCCCTCCCTTCTTTCCTTAGCCTCTCCCTCCCTCCCTCTCTCTCTCTCCCCCAACAAGCTCCTTCTCTACCAACGTGAATAAAAGCGAAGACAAGTGACCGACCGCTTCTGAGAAAAGAGAGAGAGAGAGAGAGAGAGAGAGAGAGAGAGAGAGAGAGAGAGAGAGAGAGAGAGAGAGAGAGAGAGAGAGAAAGGGGGGTGAGGGGGGAGGATAACTACTGAAAAATAATCATATCACTACTTTTATACTACTACTACTACTACTACTACTACTACTACTACTACTACTACTATGCTAATGAAACTACACTTGTCATACCAGAGGCGGCAGTATTCTGAAGGAAAAGAATCTTGACCACAATAAAATAAAGACAGATAATAATTCAAGTACCAATCACCGCGTTAGAGCAAAAAATGGTGACGACAGCAATAAAGTAATAAAGAAACACCCCAATACATTAATAAGAGAATAGATACATCAACGAATACGATAATGAACACATGAGGAACGAGAACAGATCCATCAGCTGATAGGGAATGAATAATGAAGGATAGATGTGGAGACGTGATGGAGGTCGACACTTACTTGGAGGCGGTGGTGGTGGTGGTGGTGGTGGTTGGGGGTTAGGAAGAGGGGGGGCGGATTGTCGTCTGCTCCGCCTACACACACACACACACACACACACACACACACACCTAGACGCTCGTTACGCTGGTTTCACGGAACTAAAACACCAAAACAATTACTGAAGCACACACACACACACACACACACACACACACACACACCTAGAGGCTCGTTACGCTGGTTTCTGAAGCCCGTTACTTGAACACACACACACACGCACACACACACCAAGGTCTAACCACACTTTACATTACATTCGTGCCACTCCAAACACCAAAACGATGACTGATAAAAAAGTTCTCGTTAGTTGAACACGCACAGAAACACACACACGCACAACCCTCTTCTCCAACGCAACCAGGCCGCGGTACAGTCTTCACGGAGTCCCAGCGTCACTAAAACACACACACACAGCTACGTGAGTCACTCCCGTACGTCAGAGGTCACGAGTCACGCAGTACACACTCTTCTCTGCCCTGAGCGAATTAAGGAAAGGGCGACAGTGGGTTGGCGGGGGGAAGGGGAGGCACAGACTGGGGTAAAGAGCGCCGCCAGGTGGAGAAAATCAGAACTATTTTGCTGCTATTGGCTGACAGGATCACGTGACATAATACTGGCATATGATTGGTCAGTGCTTACGCCTCCATGTTCCAGCACTTACAAGCATAATTGAGGGTACTAACTGAAGCTGACTAGATGAACGTCTTTCCGCCCTTCTAGCTAACTTAAAATAAATATCTGGAGGTAATATGTGTCAAGTAACTGTTTTGGTGGCTACGTATTTTCTTGTTGGTCATTCTAAGAGCTTATCATCTGCAAGCTTGTTATACCGTTAAATTCAGCTCTAAAGGCAAGCAAGATTGAAATTTTAAACTTATTACATGGGAATTGGCGGGCGGGTGGGTCTACACTACTCTGTTTCCATAACCTTCCTTGCTGAAACAGACTAGATTCCGAACGTTTTACCATCCTAGCTAACTTGAAAAATTTCTGCTCGTAATATGGGCTCAGTAACTGTTTTGGTGGCTATGTATTTTCTTGTTCGTCATGCTAAAAGTTTATCATCCGCAAGCTTGTTACACCGTCAAGATCCGTTTTCAAGGCAACCGAGATTGAAATATGACGCTGGCAGTTCACTCTCCTCCCCTTGTTACGTAAGAATTGGCGGGCGGATGAGTCTACACTCCTCTGTATCGATAACCTTCCTTGCGTGGATAATTATGTAGTGTCAATGCTGGAGCGGTGTGTCTTTACGTCATCATTCAGGCTAGTCGAGTATGGTGTCAAGGAGCAGCGAGTAGCGGGCTTTTTTTTATCATTATTATTGCTTCCTTTTTTTATGCCCTTGAGCTGTCTCCTTTGTTGCAAAAAAAAAAAGACCCGTATTCTCAAACACCTTAGACTCTCATTAAGACAATTTGCCAAGACCACAGACAAGGCTAGGTTCTCATGAGTGCTTTCCCGTCCATGGCGCAAAAACCTTGTCTGAGTTACACCAGGGTCATGAAACCAGCCATGGAAATCACCGCACCTTCTAGGATATAAAATCGATATATGTACCAAGACGTCGAGGCGTTTGAGGATGTGGTCCATCATCATCATCATCATCGTTTGGACGGGATATGAGCCGCCTCCACTGTTGCCGGTCCATAGCCAGGGAATATAAAACTCGAACCTCAACCCGGGACGTCTCGAGTACTTGCTTCGCTTCACTCCACACCACCGTTGCCAGATTATCGTACTCAGAGCCGCGTATTTACCGGTTTCAGGCCCATAAATGTTGCCAAGAAACACCAATAATTAACCATTTCATCGATAATTATATATGAAGCCAATTTTGGGGGTGGAGGAGACAGTTTTTAGGTCGGAAATCGGCAAACAGAGGAGGCTGAGTACGACAATCTGGCACCGTTGCTCCACGCCTCTCCTCGACTCCGGTTCAGTGTTACCAGATGCGCGACAATACTCCCTAAATACGACAGTCACGTTAGCTTAGTTAACGTTGATTTATTCTTCCCGCTCGTGTAGAATGTAATGATGATTGAGTTTCAGGTTAGTTTGATTGATTACCGTCATGTGTGTGTGGCGGGGAAAGGGGGGTAGCTTTTATTAGGCAGATATATGTAGGGTCGTTTTACAAGACATTTCCCCGCCCAAGAACACATATTTGACAAGGCTTTCGTAGGAGTTGTAGGCATTTCCAGGGGTAGTTTTATGACCCTGGTGGTAGTGTGACCCTTCCTCTGTACTGTGAACTTAGAAACACATATTTGACAAGGCTTTCGTAGGAGTTGTAGGCATTTCCAGGGGTAGTTTTATGACCCTGATGGTAGTGTGACCCTTCCTCTGTACTGTGAACTTAGAAACACATATTTGACAAGGCTTTCGTAGGAGTTGTGGGCATTTCCAGGAGTAGTTTTATGACCCTGGTGGTAGTTTGGCCCTTCCTCTGTACCGGGAACCTCAAGAAACACCCATTAGAACCAGGCTGACCCCCTCTCTGACCTTTAGAAATAGCTGATGTGAGAAACGAAAGTGTCTCGTAATGCCGACCTACGTAATGTTCAGAGTATGATCGTCTGGTAACGCTGCTCTATATATTTGTTGCCGTTAATATTCTTATTCTTATCAATTCTTATATATTTGTTTCATTCGTTATTCTTATGTGTGTCTACCTTAGCCATCTCGAGGTTAGGATTGGTATTGAACGATGGGAAAGGTTAATACTAATTTTTATACAGCAAAGGATACAGCTCGAGGGCAATTAAACAAAAGAGCAAAACAAAATTCCACTAGACGCTGCTCCAATACAAGTAACCAGAATAAAAGGCCATTGAGAGGGTATTGGGAAAGTGAAGGATTGGTTGTAATGTCTTCCTCGTTTGAGCTGGGTACACACACACACACACACACACACACACACACACACACACACACACACACACACACACACACACACACACACACACACACACACACACACACACCAACGTTACCAGATTATCGTACTCAGAGCATAGTATTTACCGGTTTCTGACGACTAACTATTGCCAAGACACATCAGGAATTAACTATTTTAACGATAAATATAAATCAATCTAGTTGTTGAGGCCCAGGGGACAGTTTTGGAGTGGGAAGTTGGTAAATATAAGAGGCTGAGTACGACAATCTGGCAACGTTGACACACACACACACACACACACACACACACACACACACCAAGCAACAAGTGATGTCCTGACCCCGTATTCTCAGACCTTTCGTCGCCCAATTACACGTATTTTACAAGGCTTTCGCAGGCGTTTCGGGCATTTTCAGGGGTAGTTTAATGGCCCTGGTGGTTGTTTAACTCTTCTTCTGTACCATGAATGTGAAAAAAAATCCTCATGAAAGCCCGATTAATCTCCATTTTGACCTTTGAAAATAGTTGATGTGCGAGGTGGAAGCGTCTGACATAACGCCCCTGCTTTTTTTTTTTTTTTTTTTTTTTAATCAAGGATACAGTACGAAGAGGAAGTGGGTTAGTGGTGAAGGTGCAGGTGGGGAATAGGAAAGACAGTAGGGGTGTACAGTTGTATGCTCTCCGTCGCCCATCCCCTCTCTCCCTCCCTTAGGTGCGGCCACACTGCGCGCGGTTTGCTGGGAGGGTAGAGGGTAGCGGGTTGCCTAGCGGGTCAGCGGCAAGAGCAAACACATGTTATCTAATATAAGTGGGTAAGCTTGGAGGGAACCCACTACCCGCGTCTGGTATGGCCACTCGTTTTAGATAACATGTGTTTGTTCTTGCCGCTGACCCGCTAGGCATCCCGCTACCCTCCACCCTCGCCCTCTGTATAGGAAACAAATCCCTCACGACAAAGTTTTCTCCCAGACTCAAAACATTCCTCCTTTATATCGACACCTTGCCCTTCACCACAACCACCAGCATCTTTACTTGTTTCGTGTTTAAGTCTCGTATTTGCAAACATTTGGGGGCTGACATAACCACATTGCATAAGGCTTTCGAAGAGGGTGTTGTGTAAATATTGTCATGGGTAGGTTTATAAGGCTTTTTTTTTACAACAAAGGAGACGGCTCAAGGGCACGAAAAAAGGAAACAATAATAAAGAAAAGCCCGCTACTTGCTGCTCCTCTTTTTGCTCTGCTTTTTCACCATGAACGTGGAAAACATTCAAGACAACCCGATTTATCCCTTTTGTGGCCTTGAAAGCATTTATTGAGTTTATGTTAATATTTCCATGGGTAGTTTTACGAGCCTATAGTGATAGTTTGACAAGGCTTCTGAACCATGAACGAGAACAACACTCATGAAAATCCGATCCCTTTGTGGCCTTGAAAGTATTTATAAAGATTGTGTAAGTATTTCCAAGGGTAGTTTTATGAGCCTACAGTGATGTTTGACAAGGCTTCTGAACCGTGAACGAGAACAACACTCGTGAAAATCCGATCCTTTTGTGACCTTGAAAGTATTTATAGAGATTGTGTTAGTATTCCCATGGGTAGTTTTACGAGCCTATAGTGATAGTTTGACAAGGCTTCTGAACCAGGAACGAGAACAACCCTCTTGAGAATCCGATTTATTTCCTTTGTGGCCTTGGAAGCATTGGTAGAGGTTGTGTCAGTATTCCCATGGGTAGTTTTAAGAACCTAGAGATAGTCTAACAAAACTGTATCATGAACGTGAAATATACACATAAAAACCTGACCAATCTCCTTAATGGCCTTGTAAGTATTGGTAGAAGTTGTGTTATAGGGATAGTTT
Source organism: Eriocheir sinensis (assembly GCF_024679095.1). Lineage (NCBI taxonomy): Eukaryota > Metazoa > Arthropoda > Malacostraca > Decapoda > Varunidae > Eriocheir > Eriocheir sinensis. Next base: position 4,876,827 of record NC_066560.1, read on the forward strand.
AACAGGACTTTTGCACCATGAACTTAACAAATCACATGACAAACCGACTAATCCCCTTTGAGGCCTATGAAAATATTTGTTGTGAGAGCCGAAAGCGTCTGAAAACACGGTCCGATCTTTCAACAAGGGCCGAGGCTTGCATGGCGAGTACTGTAATAGGCGCATCAGTCTCCATCAGGTTGCAAGGGAGTGGGCAGTAAATCACGCGCGTTTGTCAATACAGCGATGAAAATAAGTAATGACTGATGGCCGTGAAAAAGGAGGGACGGGGGAGGTCGAGGCCAGGAGGGGTGAAAAGGCGTGAGGGCCGAAGTGCGTCACGCTGGCATATTCCTGAAGTGTTTGCGCCGAGCCGTGGATGACGCGCGGGTCGTAGCTCACAAACTAACTACGTAATCCTCCTCTAATTATTTTAAGTGTATCTCCCCGCCAGAGGTACTCATCAGAACTAACCTCCCCTGTTATAACTTTAACTAACTTATCCTAAACCGGGCCAGGTGCTCAACTTTGCTATAGTTCAGGAATATGCGTCCCTCCGGAATAGCTCCAATCTCTACAAGTGTGTGATATCGAGACGCCAGAAAGACAGACAGACATACACACTGGGACGGGGAAAGACGCTCGGCTGTATCTTTGAAAGTAACCACGGGGTGTTCTGGGAAATACTCTCATTGTGATTCCCACTCAAAATTAGAGAGAAACAGTTCATATATGCATTATTTAACCTAACGTAACTTGCCTTGTTCAGAAGTTGACCTCTCTTTCGGCCACCTCTTTTGATTCTTTTTTGTAGGAGCAGCGAGTAGCGGGCTTTTTTTATTATTGTTTCCTTTTTTTGTGCCCTTGAGCTGTCTCCTTACTTGTAAAAAAAAAATACGAATAAGGAAATACGTCCTGCCGAGCACTGCCACTCCGTTTCAGCTGGCGTGTTATTATACAAGGGTGACGCCAGGCCTACCGCGCTGCCTCGCCGCCCTGCCCGGGAGGCGACAGACGGGCAGCACGCGACCAAAACCAACGGCAATGAAACGGCCAAAGTAATGGTTTTAAGGCCTTTGCTGAGTCTCTGTGTAGGCTAATTACTGTAACAATTTCCATGACACAAATCCTGATATGAACTGTTACACAACGCAGGTACAGACGCAACATTCAGCACCTGGTGGCAGTATTTTTTTTTTTTTACAACAAAGGAGACAACTCAAGGGCACAAAAAAAGTAAACAATAATAAAAAAAAAGCCCGCTACTCGCTGCTCACAAAAAGAATCCAAAGAGGTGGCCGAAAGAGAGGTCAATTTCGGGAGGAGAGGTGTCCAGATACCCTTCTCTTGAAAGAAAATTATAATCATTGAGGCAAAGTCAGGGCTATAAGCTAAGATGCGCGATGCTTCGGCGCTCGTCCCCGTCTCTCTGATCCTTGAGCCTGTGGTGGAGGACTCACTACTCCGGGACGCACGGCAAGAATGACATTTGGGTTACCGTACTTCAACTTCTGCAGGTTGCTTCATGCACCTATGAACGCCCAGCCCGAAAGAGAATGAACAGCTGGTGGAGTGGGCGACAGACGAGGGTGGGGATCGAACCGGGGCCCTCCGATGCGTGATTAGATATGGCAACCACTACAATAGGGAGGCGGAGAGGGATTATTGTCAATTATCAGAGACGTGAGGAGTATCCACACACACACACACACACACACACACACACACACACACACAAGTTGGTTAAGTAAACTATAACAATATTTGCCTTTCCTGGAAGAGCGATGTGTGTTGTTTATAAACCTACACACACACACACACACACACACACACACACACACACACACACACTCCTAGATTCATACCACTATCTCTCCCCGTCCCATTGTGTCTCTCTCTCTCTCTCTCTCTCTCTCTCTCTCTCTCTCTCTCTCTCTCTCTCTCTCTCTCTCTCTCTCAAAACACCATGACCGCAACAAACACGAAAAGCTTTAAAATCGATCTATAAGAGAGAGAGACCTTTTCAATCATTAAAGCGTCAATATCAACCTTGTCTCGCGTCATTTCGGTTGATAACAAAGAAATAATAAATAAATAAAAGATGCATCAATCTCTGTCTCTCCGTTTCTCTTTTTTACTCTCCATTCCGGATTAAAAAGATTCTTGTGTTGTGATTGGAAGCGTGAGATAGTGGAGGAGGAAGAGGAAGAGGAGGAGCCGGAGAGGGAGCAGGAGAAGGAGCAGGAGTAGAGGGAGGAGTAAAAGGAGGGGAGGAGGAGGAGGAGGAGGAGGAGGAAAACTACCAATGGAAATCCTCTCAGCAACCTCTACGAAAGCCTTGTCAAATATGGATGTGTGTGGGTCTCGAAATGTTTGGGAATATGAACTTTACAACAATTTCCAAAGGCCACGATGGTTATTCAGTCTGTTTCTCAAGAGTGTTTTTCCCAGAAGTCTTGTCAAACCATCACTAGGCTCATAAAACTACCCATGGGAATACACACAATGACCTCCACGAAAGCCTTGTACAATATGGATGAGCGTGTTTTTCCCAGAAGTCTTGTCAAACCATCACTAGGCTCATAAAACTACCCATGGAAATACACACAATGACCTCCACGAAAGCCTTGTACAATATGGATGTGTGTTTGAGAATATGGTCCTGAGAACTTCTGGGAATCTCTGAGGGCTGACTGAGTGACTGACTGACCGTCTCTCGCGACCTCTTCGACCATCACCAACGTTGCCAGATTGTCGTACTCAGCCTCTTATATTAACATCCGATCCAAAAACTGTCACCTGGTCCCCAATAACGAGATTCATTTATATTTATCGTTAAAATAGTTCATACCTGATGTTTCTTGGCAATAGTTAGGCGTCAGAAACCGGTAAATACTATGCTCTGAGTACGATAATCTGGCAACGGTACCTTCACCCTCAATGCTCTTCGTGCGGAAAACACAGTCTCTGGAATACGTGATATTTGTGGAAGCACCTTGATAGACACACGGTAAAAGAACGCTGACAGACACCCGGATAACCTTTCATTACTAGTCAGCTATTCTTGCATTCGTCCGTGGCTCATCGTCTTCGTTGGGACTTTGACACTTGCCCGGCTAACTTTCGAGTGTGAAGACGGGTATTTTGGGTTTGATTCTAGTGCTGAAGACGGGTATTTTGGGTTTGATTCTAGTGCTGAAGACGGGTATTTTTGGGTTTGATTCTAGTGCTGAAGACGGGTATTTTGGGGTTCGATTCTAATGCTGAATTCAGGTATTTTTGGGTTCGATTCAAGTGCTGAAGACAGGTGTTTTGGGGTCTGATTCTGGTCCTCAATCGTGTTACTTTGCTTACACCTGGACAACGTTGCATAATTAACAGGTATTTATATTAAGGGCGGTTTTACCAAGTTCTCAGTAATTATGAACGGTATCTTTTTAGTGTCAAGACGCATATTTTGGGGTCTGATTCTGGTCCTTAATCGTGTTACTTTGCTCTGACACCTGGACAACCTTTCATAATTAACAGGTATGTATAATTCACTTCAAAGGACGAATTACAAGCTTTCTCCATTATTGCCAAATCGAACACCAACTAATTTTTGCCATCGTCTGCCTTTGGTGCTCATCCGCTTTACATTGTTCGGAGACGCTAGATAATTAATAATCTTTCCTAATTAACAGGTATGTAATATTAAGGCCCTATTCCAAGCTCAACTGTATAATCATCAACTGTATCATCGTCAACTGTATCATCATCAACTGTATCATCATTAACTGTATCATCACCAACTGTATCATCGTCAACTGTATCATCATCAACTGTATCATCACCAACTGTATCATCGTCAACTGTATCATCACCAACTGTATCATCGTCAACTGTATCATCATTAACTGTATCATCACCAACTGTATCATCGTCAACTGTATCATCATTAACTGTATCATCGTCAACTGTATCATCGTCAACTGTAACTTTTCAGTCTCAACAAATATTTCAGTGTCTGGCTCTGAGGCTCATCCGTGCTGCTTGGCTACGTGCGACCTTAAAACTTTCAGCTAACCTTTCATAGTTAACAGGTATGCATTATTTAGAGCCCTCGTTAGTTAGTTAGTATTACAAGCTCTCATTTATTATCAACGGTAACCTTTCAGTGCCATGACGGATATTTTGAGGGATGGTCTTTTGTGGTCATACGTGGCGTCTTTCATTATGCGATTTTGATACCTTTAAGTTGTCTCTCTATAACTGACAGGTATATATTTCTTAAGTCCGTATTTCAAGCTCTCTCAGGTATTGCCAGCTTATAACAAACGGCAGCTTCTAACTCTTTCGCCTTCGTTCGGTTCCACATTCTTCACTTCTAATTACTCTTTCATCTTGGCATATTTGCAGCATATTAATGATAACAGAGAATCATCATGCTGGTTGTAGCCTATGACGGGTAAAGGTATTTGATAGAATGCTCTTTGGGGATACAGAGCCTGGCTGAAGAATCGTTGAAACTGATCACAAGGGAATGGCCTAGGGCCCTAGAGAGTAAAGTTTGTAATATCCTTCTTATGTTTGCCCTTTACATGTTCGTTTGTTGTTCTCTGTGTTTTGCTGTTTTGACACTTCGCTGTACCTAAAAAGTTTGTCCTCCGATGTCTTCTTCTGACACCTGGTAACCTTTCGCTGCTAAAAACAAGATTGGGGTTGGGTTGGAATGTTTTCGAGCGCTCGTCTGTTTAATTTAGTCTTCGGTTTTGACACCTGGTAAGCTTCAGTTGCAAGTCTTCTTAGTTTGTCCCTTCTGACATTTGGTTTACCTTTCACAGACATTCCTTGTTTCGTTCTCGTGTACCCATCTGTTATTTTTCTTCTTTTTGGTATGACATTTGACTAAACTTTCATTTTTTTTTTTTTTTTTTTTACAGCAAAGGAGACAGTTCAAGGGCACAAAAAAAGTAAACATTAATAAAAAAAAAGCCCGCTACTTGCTGCTCCTAAAAAGAATCCAAAGAGGTGGCCGAAAGATAGGTCAGTTTCGGGAGGAGATTACAAACATAACATTTTGAGTTGTCCTTCTAGTCACTTGCTCTTACAGGCATTCCTTGTAGTGTTCTCAGGCAATAATCTGGTTCTTTTTTGGAATTGACACTTGGCCAGACTTTCATTACTAGATACAAGAGGAATTCTCGACTCTTGACTAACTTTCAATGTTATAACAGGTGCTCGTTGGGGTGTTCTCCTTTTCGAGTCTTGAAACTTGCTGGACTTCCTGTGCTATATCTGCTTTGAGTGGTTCTCCTCGATGCCTGGCTAACCTTCGCTGCTGTAACCTGTGCTCTTCGGGGTGTTCTTAAGAAATTACTGTTGTCTTTTCGACTCAAGAACTCGCAACACTTTCATCACTACGTTCACCTGTTATTTTGTGTTCACCTTATTTACACTTGACCAACCTTTCCCTTTTAGAACTCATCACGGTACTCTCAAGCCTTTTTCTAGTCAACCTTTCGACTCCAACCCTTGATTAAACTCCATAACAAGAACAGTACTCAGACTCTGTCTTCCACTAAGAGCCATGTTCATAAACTCTTCGGCGGCCAACACACACATTTGACAAGGCTTTCGTAGGAGTGGTGGAATAGTGGACAGTTTATAATGACCCTGGTGATAGAGTGACGAATCATCTATAGCTACCATACACATTTGACAAGGCTTTCGTTGGAGTGGTGGAATGGTGGACAGTTTATAATGACCCTGGTGATAGAGTGACGAATCATCTGTAGCTACCATACACATTTGACAAGGCTTTCGTAGGAGTGGTGGGATGGTGGACAGTTTAATGACCCTGGTGGTAGTGTGACGAATCATCTGTAGCTACCATACACATTTGACAAGGCTTTCGTAGGAGTGGTGGGATGGTAGATAGCTAATAAACACTCACTTGAACTATCATGATCGTTTGATAATTCTCTCTTCCCTTCTTTCTTCCCTCCATCCCTCTCTTCCTCCCTCCTCTCTCTTTTTCCAAACATTCCGATCAACACTTCTGTATCATCATGTGTTCCTTTGTTAAATTCCCCTGGTGATCATGAGGCAAAGCATATATAGCTACCAAGGTTTTCGTAGGAGTGGTGGAATAATGGATAGTTTAATGACCCTGGTGATAGTGTGACAAATCATCTGCAGACACCAAGAACGTAAAAAAAATAACACTCATGAAAAAACGATGTCTCCCTTGTGACCTTTGGAAAGAGTCAGTGTGAGAGGCAGACGCGTTTAAAATTGCTGATCCGAGTGTCGTGTTGGTCGCCCGATCTTGCCAGCCCTACATTATCGTCGGTATATTAAAGTCTGCCCTTTGTTGATGTCTGGATTTTCGTTTTCTATCTCTCTAGTTCAGATGTTGATGTCCACTTCGCCCAACGTTCATTATTTGGAGCTTTATTTTTACTGAACATCCCAGTATATATTTTTTTTCTAAGTTCAGTTTGTCTTTTCTTCCGCTATTTTTTTGCGTGTGTGTGTGTTTTAGAAAAGTTTGCCATTTTCTACACATCCGAATTACAATTTCTATTTTTTACTTAACAAATTACAACTTTTTTCTTTTCTTTTGGCTTTTGATGCACAGATTTACGTTTATTCTTACTGTTTTTATTTTTCGAGGCTTTTATTGCCTCAGATATTTTTTGTCGTCTTCTTCACCGTCTATCTCCTTTTCTCTTTTTTTGTGGATCAGCTTTTTATCTATTTTTTTTACAGCAGAGGAAACAGCTCAAGGGCAACAAAAGGAAACAATAATGAAAAAAAAAAGCCCGCTACTCATTGCTCCTCTAAATAACGTTCAGAAGAGTGGCCGAAAGATACGTCAATTTGTTTTTTTCACTTTCTGCTTTGCTCTCCTTAGCGAAAAATCAATAAAACGAAAATAAATTGTCGCATGTGTTTGATCTACTTCGAGGAGGATGAGAATTTCAGGGCAATACATCCATGACCTCGTTGGTACTCCAGTTCGTCAAGCGTAAAGTAGCTTTGTGTGTACGTGTGTGTGTATGTGTGTGTGTGTGTGTGTGTGTGTGTGTGTATTCTCCATATACCGATGACATGAAAACTGCCCACGAGGAAAATCGATAAAATAACTAAAACCAATCTAAATCCAAATGGCGTTTTAATACTCCCCTTTGGAAAGACTTTTAGCCATTCGATACTGCAATTAAAAAACGCCTTGATGAACGGAGACACTTATTTCTGACACTCTCTTCTTTCCGAGCTTACCGAAGTTGAGGAGATGACGGCAAGATTGTCAGATGCTTTTAGGTTCGACAACAACTACTTCCAAGGCCCACAACGGAGATGAGTCGGGATCCAGTGAGTATTCTTCACGTTCATAGTGTAGAAGCCTTGGCACTCCATACTTTTGTCTGTTATGGGAGCGGTGAGTAGCGGGGAAGCCTTGGCCAATCCTTACTTTTGTCTGTTAAGGGAGCGGTGAGTAGCAGGGAAGCCTTGGCCAATCCTTTCTTTTGTTTGTTATGGGAGCGGTGAATAGCGGGAAAGCCTTGGCCAATCCTTACTTTTGTCTGTTATGGGAGCGGTGAGTAGCGGGGAAGCCTTGGCCAATCCTTACTTTTGTCTGTTATGGGAGCGGTGAGTAGCGGGAAGCCTTGGCCAATCCTTTCTTTTGTCTGTTATGGGAGCGGTGAATAGCGGGAAAGCCTTGGCCAATCCTTACTTTTGTCTGTTATGGGAGCGGTGAGTAGCGGGAAGCCTTGGCCAATCCTTACTTTTGTCTGTTATGGGAGCGGTGAGTAGCGGGAAGCCTTGGCCAATCCTTACTTTTGTCTGTTATGGGAGCGGTGAGTAGCGGGAAGCCTTGGCCAATCCTTACTTTTGTCTGTTATGGGAGTGGTGAGTAGCGGGGAAGCCTTGGCCAATCCTTACTTTTGTCTGTTATGGGAGCGGTGAGTAGCGGGGAAGCCTTGGCCAATCCTTACTTTTGTTTGTTGTGGGAGCGGTGAGTAGCGGGCTTTTTTTTTCCTACACTCTTTTTGTTGCCCGTGAGCCGTCTCCTTTGTTGTATAAAAATAAATAAATAAAAACTCTCACTAGGCTCATGAAGCTATATCCGAAATGGAAACACTAGCACAACAACCTCCACGAAAGCCTTATCAAATGTGGATATGTGAGTGTCGCAATGTTTGAGAGTATAAGGAGCGAGGAATGGGTGGGGTCAATGGGGGTAGGAGGGGGGTAAGGAGAAAGGTAGGGGGTGGGAGAGATGGGCGGAAGGAAGGTCAAGAGAAAAGGGAGTTATGGGGGAGAAGGGGAGGGGATGTAAAGAACGAGAGGAGGTATGGAACGAACGAGAGGGGGAGAGGAAGGAGAGCAGAGAGGAAACGAATTTACGCCATACAGCTGAACACTCCCACTGACTCTCCTTCCCCCCCATCTGTACCTTCGCCACTAACCCACTTCTCTCTCCCTCTTCTTACCCCTGATAAAAAATAATAAAGGGCCGAAGGAGAGAAGGTGCTGACTGACGTAAGATGGACGGGTTGAAGATGAGGTGGAGGGATGAATGATGATGAAAACAACAAAAATAACAACAGCAAAACTAACCGAAAAGTACCATCCTTTGCCTGTGTTTCCTCCTGCCTACGACTTAAACTCATTCAAGAGGAGAGTATCAAGCCCTCCCTCCCTTTTTGTCCTCTTGTTCTGTTTTTTTTTTTTTTTTTTTTTGAGAAGCGATTTGCGGGATTTTTTTTTGTTTTCTGTTTTTGTTTTTGTGTTTCCCTTTGAGCTGCCTATCTTACTTATCTTGCTTATCTTACTTTTTTTTTTTTGGAGCAGCGACTTGCGGGATTTTGTTTTTGTTTTTTTGTTTTTGTTTTTACCCTTGAGCAGCTTCTCTTACTCTAGAAAAAAAAAAAAAACTAACAAAAACACTAACAAAAACAATAAAACCAAGAAATATTCAACTCGAACTATAAAAAAAAAATAGAAAAAAGAAAAAAACACTCATAATTAAAGTACTCTCTCGCTCTCTAACTCTCCTCCTCCCCTCTTTTCAACTCTCTCTCCCTCTCCCTCTCTCCCCTCCCCCGCCCCTCTCTCTCTACCCCTTTCGTCCCTTTAATAGCCGAGAACTTTAACCATTTTTTCTTGGCCGTTCTCATTCCGGCGTTCAATTTTCAAGGAGCGAAATGCGTCTCACGTGACTCGTCCGGCAGAGTTACATTGGCAGGGGATTTACTTTTTGTCCCCGCTATCACTGGCAAGGGAAGGGAGGAAGGGAGGGGAGGAAGACCATGAGAGAGGGAGGGAATGAGAGAGAGAGAGAGAGCCTTCCACAAGCACGTACGCCCATTTAGGCAAAGACACACACACACACACACACACACACACACACACACACACACACACACACACACACACACACACACACACACACACACACACACACACAAATACTTTCACACTTTATACATATTTTTCTTCCATATCTTTTTTCATTCATGTTATCTTTTTTTTATATGTTTAAGATCTTTTAGCCAAGTATTCGTCCTTCTCCTTATCTTTCATGCATAATATGGTGGTTTCAATTTCCTAATGGCTTCCTCTCTCTCTCTCTCTCTCTCTCTCTCTCTCTCTCTCTCTCTCTCTCTCTCTCTCTCTCTCTCTCTCTCTCTCTCTCTCTCTCTCTCTCTCTCTCTCTCTCTCTCTCTCTCTCTCTCTGCATCAGTTTTTATTTTCTCTCTCCTCAGTCAGTCATTCAGTCAGTCAGTCAGTCAGTCAGTCAGTCAGTTAGTTAGTAAGTTAGTTAGTTAGTTTGTTTATTAGTATTAGTTAGTTTGTCTGTTGGTTATGTTCTTTTTACCTTAATTAACCTTCACACCTGGCCACCCTTTTCCCTACCTGTCAGAACCATTCTCTTCTTTCTCTCCTCTCCTTTCCCCTCTCTCTTTCCCTCCCTCACCTTTTCTGCGCTCTTTTCCCTCCTCCAATTTCTCTCCCTCTCTCTCATTATTGTTCAGTTCTCTCTCTCTCTCTCTCTCTCTCTCTTGTTTTCTCTTCTCTCTCATTCCTTCTTCTCTTTTATATTCCACTTCTGCTGTATTTTCTTCTCTTCCCCTTTCCTTTTCTTTTCTTCCTCCTCTCTCTTATCTCATTTAGCCCTTCCCTTACCTTTTCACCTCTCAGATTCATTTTCCTCTATTCCCTTCCATCTCCTAATCCCTCCCTCTCTTCCCTTTTCCCTTCCCTTTTCTTCCCCTTCCCCTTTCTCTTCTTTCTCCCCTTTCTCAGCTATTCTAACTCATTCCTCACTTCCTCCCCTTTTAAATTCCCTTTCCTTTCTTCCTCTTCCACTTTCTCTCCTCTCTTTTCTTTTCCCTTTCCTTCTCTTCCCCTTTCTCTTCTTCCTCCCCTTTTTTTACCTTATCTAACCTAGCCTTTCACTTTTCCTCCTCTCAGATTCCCTTTCCTTTCTTCCTCTCCCACTTTTTCTCCTCTATTTTCTTTTCTCTTTCCTTCTATTCCCCTTCCCCTTTCTCTTCTCCCTCCTCTTTTTTGCATATTTTAACTCCTTCTTTCCCTCCCATCTTTAGTTCCCTCTCCTTTCGTTTCTCTTCCTTTTCTCTTTTCCTTCCCTTCCCCTTTCTCTTCTACCTCCCCTTTCTTATCTCATCTAACCCTAACCTCACTCTTTCCCCTCTTAGATTTCTTTTCCTTCTTTCCCTTTCATCCCTAGTTCCTTCTCCTTCCCTTCCCCTTCCATTTTTTTCCTTTTTCCTCCCCTTCTTCCAGCTCCTCCCTTACCCAACCTTTTCTTCCCTCACCTTTTTTCTCTCCTATTCGATTTCCCTTTTTTTCACTCTCACTTTTGTTTTCTCTCCCTCGTTTTACCCTCTCCGTTTTCTTTTCTTTCTCCTCCTTCCTTCCTCTTTCCCCTTCCCTCCCCTCTTTTTTTCTCTCCTCTACGAGTATTGTTCCCTCCCTTTCTTCCCCTCCCACTCCTCCCAGCCTCATTTCCCCTTCCTTCCTCTCTCATTCCCCTCACACACACACACACACACACACACACACACACACACACACACACACACACACACACACACACACACACACAGGTAGAGACCCCATCTGCCGGTACAGGTAAAAGCGTATCCAAGAACAATAACCTGAGACACCCAGCACCTGACCTCTTCCTCCTTCTCCTCCTCCTCTTCTTCCTCCTCCTCCTCCTCCTCCTCTTTTTTTCCTATGCCTTGCTAATTCTTTCATGGGCTTCCTCTTTTTTTTTTTCCATTTCCTGCTCACCTGTTTTTTTTCTTTTTATTGGTAACTCTTCTGCTTCTCCTCCTCCTCTTCTTTATCTTTCTTTCCTCCTCCTCCTCCTCCTCGTCCTCCTCTGTCTTTCTTTTTATCTTCCATCTTTAAATCTTCCTCTTTTTTTCCACTTTAATCTTCATCTGTTTTCTGGATCATTACTCATTCTCCTCCCTTCTTCCTCCTCCTCCTCTTCTTCCTTTTCCTCCTTCTCCTGTTCCTCCTTCTTATCAATCTTCATCTAATTTACCCCCTTCTCCCTTCTTCATCTCTTCCTTTCCCTCCCTCTGTTCTTAATTCTTTTGCTTCATTTCCCTGTTTATCTTTATATCTCCCTCTTCCCTTCTTTTCTCGTCAATTTCTCACTTTCTTTTTCTTTTCCTCCTCCTCCTCCTCCTCCTCCTCTTTCTTCTTCGTCCTCTCCTTTTCCTCCTCTTCCTCCTCCTCCTCTTTCTTCTTCGTCTTCTCCTTTTCCTCCTCTTCCTCCTCCTTCTCTTTCTTCTTCGTCTTCCTCTTTTCCTCCTCTTCCTCCTCCTTCTCTTTCTTCTTCGTCTTCTCCTTTTCCTCCTCTTCCTCCTCCTTCTCTTTCTTCTTCGTCATCTCCTTTTCCTCCTCCTTCTCTTTCTTCTTCGTCTTCTCCTTTTCTCCTCTTACTCCTCCTTCACTTTCTTCTTCGTCTTCTCCTTTTCCTCCTCTTACTCCTCCTTCTCTTTCTTCTCCGTCTTCTCCTTTTCCTCCTCTTCCTCCTCCTTCTCTTTCTTCTTCGTCCTCTCCTTTTCCTCCTCTTCCTCCTCCTTCTCTTTCTTCTTCGTCTTCTCCTTTTCCTCCTCTTACTCCTCCTTCTCTTTCTTCTTCGTCTTCTCCTTTTCCTCCTCTTACTCCTCCTTCTCTTTCTTCTTCGTCTTCTCCTTTTCCTCCTCTTAATCTACTTCATTTCCTGCCTGATTTCGTTGTCCTCCTTCATCATCCTTTCGGCTCTATCTAATTCCTCTTCCTTCTCCTCCTTCACTTCTTCCTCCTCCATTTCTTCCTCCTCCTTTATTTCAATTATTCTTTGCGTATCATCTCTTCTTCATCTTCTCTTCGCAATCCTCAATATCACCTGCTGTTCCCCTTTCACCTCTCCTCCTCTTTCTCCTCCTCCTTTCCCTCCTTCTCCTTCTCCTCCTTCACTTCTTCCTCCTCCTTTATTTCAATTATTCTTTATTCAGCATCTGTTCTTCATCTCCTCTTCGCAATCCTCAATATCACCTGCTGTTCTCCTTTCACCTCTCCTCCTATTCCTCCTCCTCCTTTCCCTCCTTCTCCTTTTCCTCCTGCACTCCTTCCTCCTCCACTTTTTCCTCCTCCTTTATTTCAATTATTATTCTCTTCTCCATCTCCTCTTCGCAGTCTTCAATATTTCCTGCTGTTCTCCATTCACCTCTCCTCCTCTTCCTCCTCCTCCTCCTTCTCCCTCTCCTTCTCCTCCTCATTCTTCCCATTTCCTCAGTGCCCTCCTACTGTTCTCCTTTCAAATTTCTTCCTATCCTCTCCTCCTCCTCCTCCTCCTCCTCCTTCTCCTCCACACTCAATACAGCTCCATTGTCCTTCCCACTCTGTCCAACTCTCCACATCTGTCTATATATATGTCTTTGCCTACACACACACCTGACCTAGCCATGCACTTCTCTCCCCCTCTCCAAACCTGTTATCTTAGACGTAGTGACCCCCAAACCTGTCACTCTTTACATCTGTTCCTTACGCACGTGGTTATATTTACACACCTGTCTCCATTTACACACCTGTCAATTTCTTATATCTGGATTTTTTTAATATGTGTGTCTTGACTTTTACACATCTGTCTATCTTTTACATCTGCCTTCTCTCATGTTCTGTTGTTTTCCTGTTTTTTTTTCTCTCATCTCCTCTCATTTCTGTTCTATCTTGTTCTCTCTCTCTCTCTCTCTCTCTCTCTCTCTCTCTCTCTCTCTCTCTCTCTCTCTCTCTCTCTCTCTCTCTCTCTCTCTCTCTCTCTCTCTCTCTCTCTCTCTCTCTCTCTCTCTCTCTCTCTCTCTCTCTCTCTCTCTCTCTCTCTACATCTGTCTTGTCTCCAATATCTGTCTTTCCTCCAAGCACCTCATCTACCCCCCCCCCCATACACCTGTCTTCTCTCCCTTCCCTAACTACACACCTGTTTGTTCACACCTGTCCCCATCACACCTGCCTCATCCCCCCCCCCCACCACCACCACCTTCACACACCTCCTGGGAACACAACAAGCGGCCGGACAAAGAGCTAGGAAGTGACCCCCTCTGTGTGTGTGTGTGTGTGTGTGTGTGTGTGTGCGCGCGCGCACGTGTGTGTGCTTCGGTTGGGTCTCAAGGAAGTGGCGATGACGATTTTGGAGGAGGAGGGGGAGGAGGAGAGGGAGGAGAAGGAGAAGAAGAAGGAGGAGAAGGAGGATAAGGGGAAGGAGGAGGAGGAGAAGGAGAAAGAGGAGGAGAAGGACGAGAAAGAGGAGGAGGAGGAGGAGGATGAACACAGAGGAACACAAAGGATGAACAAACAACAGCAGACCTGATGGTCCTTACGAGGCTGTTTGTGACAAGCTACACTAACTATCTAATCAAAGGTGGAAGATGAAGGACAGCAAAGGCGAAGGCTCCTCCCCACCCCACCATCCCTCCAGCCAAAGCTGGCAGGAAAGGAAAAAGCACCATGCAGCATGGAAAAAACTGCATGGAAATTATGTAGGAAAGAGGAAAGAACTACCATTACTGCTACCGCTAACCGGGCGATAAAAGCGGACAAGGACACCAGTATTCGAAAGAACTTAACGTTATTACGACAATGAGTAATATATTAGTTTCTGGTTGGATTCAAAATACTTGTCTAATCTATTCTTGAAGGCCGTAACTGTTGTACTATCAACGACATCACAAGGTAGAGAGTTCCAAACATTAATCTGCTCTACAGTCACTTGGTGCCCGTAGAGCAGATGAAAGCACCTCGTTGTTCAATTTACTTCATCTGTATTTCCTCCTGCCTATGACTTGAACTCTTTCAAGAGGAGGGTATCAGGACATGTCTCCTCCCGAAATTGACCTCTGATTTCGAACACTCCTTTAACCCCTGTTCTGGAGCAGTAAGTAGCGGGCCTTATTTTTATTTTTTTCATTACGCCCTTGCACTGTCTCCATAGCTGTAAAAAAAAATTAAAAAAATCCTGTCGCAATGAAATGATGGTCGGTTCGATTTTTGAAGGAGTTGATGGTATCCGCATTTATTACTTCTGAGGGAAGATTGTTCCAGTGGCGGATGACTCGGTCTGAGAAGAATCTCCTGCCAATGTCTGTATTACATCGCCTCGCTTTAATATGTAGACCGCTGTTTCTAGTTCTTAAGTTCGTCTGCAGCTGAAAAAACTTGGAGTGGTTGACGTTACTGAAGTTCTTCAGGTACTTGAACACCTGTACCATAATTTTATCTCCTCGCAAGCGTCTCTTTTACAGCGTGAAGAGGTTGAGTCACATGAGTCGTTCTTCTTACGGCTGAGCACTCAACGGTGGAATAATTTCCGTAGCACGTTGCTGAGCTCGCTCTAATAACACGATGTCCTTCCTGTAGCTAGGTGACCAGAACTGTTCCGCGTACTCAAGGTGAGGTCTTACCATCAAGTTATACAAGGATAACACTACTTCCGGAGGAAAAGGAGGAGGAGGAGGAGGAAGAGGAGGAGGAGGAGGAAGAGGAGGAGGAGGAGGAAGAGGAGGGAAGAAGTGGAAAAAGAGGAGGAAGAAGAAAAAGAGGAGCAAGGTAGCAAGAAAAAAGAGAGGGGATGGAAGACGAAAAGAAACAAAAGAGGGAAGAGTTACATGAAGGAGGAAGAAGAGAGAGGAGGAGGAAGTGAAGAGGTGGAAAAGTAGGATGAGGATGAGAGGAGGAAAAGAAAGGAGGCAAAAGGAGAGGACATGGAAGGGAAGATGGACAAGAGGAGAGGGAAAGAGGGAAGAGGAAATAAAAGTTAAATAGGAAAGAGGAAGAAAAAGGAGGAGGAGAGAGAAAGAGGAAGTAGAAAAGGAGACAGAGAAGAGGAAGATAAACGGAGAAAATGAAGGGAGGAAGAAGGAAGAGGCAAAGAAATATATGAGGAAGAGGGAATGAAAAAAAGGAAACAGAGGTAGGGAAAAAAAAAGAGGAAGACAAAAAAATAGTTAAAATAAAGGGAAGAAGGAAGAGGCAGAGGAAGACTAGAGGCATGAAGCGAGAGTGGGAAAGGAAAGAAGGAAGGAAAGAAGAAGTGAGAGAGAGAGGAGGAGGAGGAGGAGGAGGAGAAGAAAGGAGAAGGAGAAGCAGGGGACAACAAGAGGGTGAGGGGAAGAAGAGGAACAAGAGGAGAAGGAGGAGGAGGAGGAGGAGGAGGAGGAGGAGGAAGAGAAAGGAGAGGAGAAGGAAAGCGGGGGGACAGTAAGAGGGTGAGGGGGAAGAAGAGGAACAAGAGGAGAAGGAGGAGGAGGAGGAGGAGGAGGAGGAGGAGGTCTGTGTTGTCCTCCTCTCAATAGAAAAAAGTGAAGGAAGCGCCAGGCAGATTAATTAAATGTCTCCTTAATTGTTGACGACGAGACTCATAACCACACACACACATTCTCTCTCTCTCTCTCTCTCTCTCTCTCTCTCTCTCTCTCTCTCTCTCTCTCTCTCTCTCTCTCTCTCTCTCTCTCTCTCTCTCTCTCTCTCTCTCTCTCTCTCTCGTGTAAATAAAGGTGCAAAGTTTGAAATACCAAAAAGTTGACGTGACGTAACCAGATGTTTTTGTGTGTGGTTTTGCTATGCCAGTTAAAAATGCTTCTGTCATAGCAGTAGTAGTAGTAGTAGTAGTAGTAGTAGTAGTGGTGGTGGTGGGGGCAGCAGTAATAAGAGAAAAGGGTCACGCGATGAGCCAATAAACTTTCTGACACATTACGGTGAACATGACAGTAAGAAAGAAAAAGCGGACGAAGAAAAAAGTAAGACGAGGAGGAGGAGGAGGAGGAGCAAGACGAGGAGGATGAGGAGAAGGAGGAGGGGGAAAAATAGAAAGAAAACAAATAGTAAAAGACAAGGAGAGAGAGAGAGAGAGAGAGAGAGAGAGAGAGAGAAAAAAAAAGTTACACGCAACAAGCTGGACCCGTCACGATACTGGCTTCCCTTCCTCACCCTTGCCACGATAATAATAATAATAATAATAATAATAATAATAATAATAATAATAATAATAATAATCGCATATCAGCATTTATATAGGTCAAGTATTCTGTATGCGTTCCAGGACAAGGTATTTCCGTATGACTGACTGACTGACTGACTGACTGATTACATGACAGCTAGAGAGACTGAGTGCCTGACTGACTGGAGTGTACTGGCTGACTGACTGATTAGAGTAACTGAGGTAACGGGCTGACTGACTGATTGACTGGCTGACCTACTGACTGACTGATTTTGGTAACTGGCGCAAGACTACATGATTAACTGGCGGAACAAATGAGTTAAATGGGACTGTAGAGATGACCGCCTGACTAATTAAAACCGGAATGACTAACACTTACATAACTTTACCTTACCTAACCTACCCCCCAAAAATAATCAAACCAATTAATGTACTAACACGCGAAAAAAAATTGACTGAAGTACAAGACTGACTAACTGACTAAGTGGCTGACTGGCAAACTGAACGGAGCTGAAATGTCGTCGCGATCAAGAAACTGACTAACTGACTGACTGACTGGTAAACAACAACAAAACTAAATCAAAACTGACTGTACCACCTTCCTGATTAACTGAATGACTGACTGGCTGACTGACTGGCAAGATGGACGAAGCAGGAATGTCAACGTGACCAACAAGCTAACTGACTGAGAAAGTAAACAAACAAAACACAAATTCGAATAAAAATTGACTGTACCACTTGACTGACTGACTGACTACCTGACTGACTGACTGACTGGCAAACAAGACTGTGCGTTAATGTTAAAACGATCAACAAACTGACTGACTAACTAAGGTGACAAACGGCAACAAAACTAAATTCAAACTGACCGTATCACTTGACTGACTGCCTGACTGACTGACTGACTGACTTGCAATGGGATGTAAGAGCGATCAACAAACCGACTGTCAAAGTGGATGAACCGTAAACAAAAGAAGATCAACTTAACGGCCTGTACCACCTGATTGACTGACTGACTGACTGATTGACTGACTGACTGACAACACGGAGGGAAGCAACACGAGGACCCCCAAAACTGAGTGCCAAACAAAGTAGCAATCACCTTTCAGCTTAGAGTCCAGACGAAGCAGCGGGAAAGGCGATGTGGGCCTGGGTGTCAGAGCCTTAGCGTTGTTTTCCTCAGTTGGTGGGCGGGCGTCGGGCTTGTAGATATGGGCGGCGGATGTGCGAGTGGGCGTGGGAGAGCGTGGGTTGCGGTCCGGGAGAGCGATGAAGGTGGGTCCAGTTCTGCCGAGAGCCAAAGCAACACTGCCGTCCCTGGAGCCAGCACGCCGCCAGTTCACCTTCCCCGCTAAAGGAGTCGCCAGGCCGCTTCCACCTCGCCGCCGCGCCGCCAGCCAGCCACCTGCAAGCATGGATGGACAGCGACGATTTGTGAGGAGGAGGAATGAGAGGAGGGGGTCAAGTTTAGCATCTCTTTATTTTACTTTCTCTTTCATCATTGTCTCATATTTTTCCGCTTCTTCTTCTATTCCTTCTGACAACTTCAACTATTTTATTTTATTTTAAATACTACTTTTTCTTCTTGTTTTTCTTTTAAAGGGCCTCGATAATTTGTGAAGCGGGAGAAGGGGAAAAGGAGGTCAAGTTTGGCAGTATTTTTTATTTATTTTGCTTTCTTCTTTCATCAGTCTTTTTTTCTTTCGTTTCTTCATCTGTTTCTTGTGCCGAATTTGAGGTGGCTGAGTTTAGCATTTTTTTTTTTTTTTTTACTATTTTCTCCTCTTGTTTTGCTTCTAACGGATCTCGATAATTTGTGAAAGGGAAGGGGCCAATTTTAACATATTCCTTCTTTCAACTTTCCCTTCTTTTCATTGCCTTTTCTCTTCGTTTTCTTTCGTGAGGGAGTCAAGTTTATTATTCTATTTTCTTCCTTTATCCTTTTTTTTTATTCCGTCACTGCTCGTTTTTCTTCCTTTTCTTCTTCTTTTCCTTCTGAATAGTTTGTTGACGGGATCGAGTGTAATGTTTTCCTTCTTTCCTCTTTACTTTTTCCTCTTGTCTTAGCTGCCTAATTTTTTTCTTTCCCTTTCCTTTATTCTTTTTCTACTGACTAATTTGTGAAAGGGTCGAGTGTAATGTTTCCCTTCTTTCCTCTTAACTTTTTCCTCTTTTCTTGGCTTCACTGCCTTATTATTTTCAGTCCCTTTCCTTTCTTCTTTTTCTTCGGACAAATTTGCGGAGGGGTCGAGATTAACATATTCTTTCTTTCAACTTTCTCTTCCTTTCATTGCTTTTTCCTTTTCTTCTTCAATAGCTTCGGACTAATTCGTGAGCGAGTCAAGTTTGCCATTTTCTTTCTTTGTTACTTTGTCTTCTTGTCTTGTTTTGAGGGACCTTAACAGTCAGTGAAGGGTGGAGTTTAATATTTTCTTTCTTTCTCTTTTACTTCACTCTCTTATCACTGCCTTTGCTCTTACTTCCCTTTTGTGAGAGAGTCAATTATCTTTCTCTTTTATTTTATCTTCTTGTTTTGCTTTTCATAGATTTCGATAACCTGCGTAAAGGGGTCAAATTTTATGTATTCTTTTTCTTCTGCTTTATCTGCCTACCACTGATTTTTTCCTCCTCTTTCTTCTTTTCTTCTGACTGCTATGGAAGGAGGTCAAGTGTGACATTTTTTTTTTTTACTTTATCTTTTGGTCACTGGCATTCTCTTTCTTTTCTTCTTCCTTTTCTTCCGATTAATTTGTGAGGGGGTCGTCTTGAGCATATCTTTCTCTTACTTTTTCCTCTTCTTAATACCTTTTCTCTTCCCATTCTTCTTTTTCTTCTAGACTAAAGGACTTTTGGTAAACACTTATCCGGAATATCAAGAATCAGTGTGTCCTGGGAATCCTAACATACGATTCAGAAACAGTATTATCTTTCTTATCTTATTCTTATTACAGCCTGTTTTCTGCCATTCCTTCTTTTTCTTTTGCGAGGGAGGGCTTTTGGTAAACATAGTAATACCAGTAAAGAACAAGAAGGATCCGTGTATCCTGCTGGTCCTAACATACGGTTCAGAAACTGTATTGTCTTTCTTACTTTACTTGGTTATTTCTCACTGCTTCTCATCCTCCATTTCTTCTTTTCTTCTGGCACAAAGGGCTCTTCGTAAACATAGTAATACCAGTGAAGAAGAAGAAGAATCCGTGTATCCTGCTGGTCCTAACATACTGTACGGTTCAGAAATTCCACTATCTTTCTTATTTAACTTTATCTCTTTCTTTTCTTCTTCTTCCTTACTGTCACCGCTTTCTCTTTTACTTTCCTTCTTTTTTTTGGGGGGGTGGGCGATGGAAGTCTTTTTGGTAAACATAGTGATATCGTGAAGAGCAAGAAGAATGCGTCTCCTACCAGTTATAATATAGGGTTCAGAAACTTGGCGGCTCACAAAAGATCAAAAAAGTTCACCCACACAGATTAAACTTGACGCCCCACAAGAAATCAAGACAGCTGAACCCACACAGAGGAAAATCGGCACTCAACAAAAGATCCACAGAGCAAAAATTCACATAAAAGAAACTTGGCGCGCCTCACAAGAGTTCTAGAAAGCTCAACCCACACAAAGGAAAGGAAAGGACAGGCTAGAGACAAGAGAGAAACAGGAAGCAAGCAACATGGGCACAGGGACGCAGTTATGTATATCTTATCGTTGATTTTTTTTAGTGTGCTTATCACTCACCCCGCACATAAGGGCTTGTGGGAGAAATGCGCCGTTAAAACAAGCCTTCCCGTTCCACCAGAGCCTTCAAACTAATGCTAATTATGAACTTTACATTTCTGCCCGAAATCGTGCCAAATCTATTCTCCGACTAACCAAAAATTCTTTCATTAATAGAAAATGTCAAAACCTTGCTTTCTCTAACTCTTCCCGTGACTTCTGGCATCTAGCCAAAAACATCTCCTCCAACTTCACTTCTTCATCTTTCCCTCCACTCCTCAGTCCTGACGGCAACACTGCCGTCTCATCTATCTCTAAGGCTGAACTCTTCTCTCAAACTTTTACTAAAAACTCCACTCTGGACGATTCTGGGCATATTCCTCCTACTCATCCCCCCTCTGACTCCTTTATGCCTGTTATAAAGATTCTTCAAAATGATGTTTTCTATGCCCTCTCTGGCCTCAATCCTCAGAAGGCTTATGGACCTGATGGAGTGCCTCCTATTGTCCTTAAAAACTGTGCCTCCGTGCTGTCACCCTGCCTGGTCAAACTCTTTCGCCTCTGCCTGTCAACATCTACCTTTTCTTCTTGCTGGAAGTATGCCTTCATACAGCCTGTACCTAAGAAGGGTGACCGCTCCAATCCCTCAAACTACTGTCCTATTGCTTTACTTTCTTGTCTATCTAAAGCTTTTGAATCAATCCTTAACCGGAAGATTCAAAAGCACCTTTCCACTTCTGACCTTCTATCTGATCGCCAGTATGGGTTCCGCAAGGGCGTTCTACTGGTGATCTCCTAGCCTTCTTAACTGACTCTTGGTCATCCTCTCTTAGCCGTTTCGGTGAAACTTTTGCTATTGCGCTGGACATATCAAAAGCTTTTGATAGGGTCTGGCACAAATCTTTGCTTTCAAAACTACCCTCCTACGGTTTCTATCCTTCTCTCTGTACCTTTATCTCCAGTTTCCTTTCTGACCGTTCTATTTCTGCCGTGGTAGACGGTCACTGTTCTTCTCCTAAATCTATTAACAGTGGTGTCCCACAGGGTTCTGTCCTATCTCCCACTCTTTTTCTGTTGTTCATTGATGATCTTCTTTCCAAAACGAACTGTCCTATCCATTCCTACGCCGATGATTCCACTCTGCATTATTCAACTTCTTTTAATAGAAGACCCACCCTTCAGGAACTTAACGACTCAAGGCTGGAGACTGCAGAACGCTTAGCCTCAGACCTTACTATTATTTCCGATTGGGGCAAGAAGAACCTGGTGTCCTTCAACGCCTCAAAAACACAGTTTCTCCACCTATCCACTCGACACAATCTTCCAAACAACTATCCCCTATTCTTTGACAACACCCAGCTATCACCTTCCTCAACACTAAACATTCTCATGTGTGGGGGGGCTCCACTCACACAGCTCTTCTGGACAGAGTGGAGGCTAAGGCTCTTCGTCTCATCAGCTCTCCTCCTCATACTGATAGTCTTCTACCTCTTAAATTCCGCCGCAATGTTGCCTCTCTTTCTATCTTCTATCGATATTTCCACGCTGACTGCTCTTCTGAACTTGCTAACTGCATGCCTCCCCCTCCCGGCCCCGCTGCACTCGACTTTCTACTCATGCTCATCCCTATACTGTCCAAACCCCTTATGCAAGAGTTAACCAGCATCTTCACTCTTTCATCCCTCACGCTGGTAAACTCTGGAACAATCTTCCTTCATCTGTATTTCCTCCTGCCTACGACTTAAACTCTTTCAAGAGGAGGGTATCAGGACACCTCTCCTCCCAAAACTGACCTATCTTTCGGCCACCTCTTTGGATTCTTTTTAGGAGCAGTGAGTAGCGGGCTTTTTTTTCATTAATGTTTGCTTTTTGTGTGCCCTTGAACTGTCTCCTTTGCTGTAAAAAAAAAAAAAAAAAAAAAAAAGGGCCATGTTATCATACGCAGTTTCAACAATATCAGCCATCCAGGTCATGTTTCTTATCGTATACGAATTCTGAGAACCACTTTAACAGGTTGATAGTGACACGGACCACGTCATACTTCCCCTCCTTCTTTTAGTAATAGTACGGAAGGAGGGAAGGAACGGAGGGAGGGAGGAGGAAAAGGAAGGAAGAAGCGAAGGAGAGGCAGGGGAGGAGGAGGAGGAGGAGGAGGATGGGATAACTGATAGAGAGGGAGATGAAGCGAGAGGGGTCGGAAAAATAGCAAAAGTACGGCGCCATAGCCCAAGACAGAACGACAGAGTGAAGCAAGGAGAATTTAACGAATGCGGAAAACAATTTAGAAGCCGCCGTTGGTTTTTGGATTAGTAATAAGTGTCATTTCTTAGTAAGGGATGGTTTAGAATATGGCAGAGTGTACATAGCAAAATCAAAGGCTTTTCCTCTCATCGGCTCCTATTCTCCTACTGGCTGCCTTCTCCGTCGTAAACTCAGTCACACGTACCTCTTATTTCTATCAGTATCGGTATTCTCATGATATCTCCTCCTGTGAACTTCCCAACTACCTGCCTCCCTCCCTTCCATGACCCCGCTGCACACGGCATTCTACCCTAACTCGCTACAATGATTTCCAACTTCCTAATGCAAGAGTTAACTGGCGGCTTCACTCTTTCACCCCTTAAACTGATAAACTCTAACCAGCCTTTCTTTGTATTTCCTCATGCCTTTTTTTTCAACAAAGGAGACAGCTCAAGGGCACAAAAAAGGAAACAATAATTAAAAAAACGCTACTCGCTGCTCCTAAAAACAATCCAAAGAGGTGGCCGAAAGAGAGGTCAATTTCGGGAGGAGAGGTGTCCAGATACCTACGACTTAAACACATTCATTTGGGGAAAATAAGACATCTATTTACCCGAATCTGTTCCTCGTGTATAAATCTTGATCTCTTCCCGTTCTCTGCTTGTAGCGAGTCGGGTTTTGTCGAATTTTGCTTCGTCCTCGAGTCGCCTAATCTGCAAGAAACTACAACTTTGCCTCTTGAGTTCCCAGAGACACAATACGCCCATGTGTGTGTGGGGAGGGGGGGGGAGGGAGGGGTGTGTGTGTGTGTGTGTGTGTGTGTGTGTGTGTGTGTGTCCCAATTACACGCATTCAAGGGGCCAAGTTTCGGACATTGGCAAAGTTGAGAGAATTAATACCCAATTATTTCGCGACTACTACTTGTTCTCTCTCTCTCTCTCTCTCTCTCTCTCTCTCTCTCTCTCTTTCGTTTCTTTTGTCCCTCGCGGAGTTTCAAAGCTCAAAGAATGTCAAGAGTCGTTTAGATGGAGCAGAGTGGATCAATGTTTCATCTTTGCCCGAACGAGACGAAAATCAAAACACTTAACCTACTCATCCAGCGTTCGAGAGAGAGAGAGAGAGAGAGAGAGAGAGAGAGAGAGAGAGAGAACGTACAATAAGTAGAAGGCGGGGTACGATAAGAGGAAAGAGACTAGACTGAAGGGGGGAAAGATAAAAGGATGAAGAGGAGGGAGAGAGGAGGAAGAAAGATTGGAAGTATGAGGACAAAGGGAGAGAGATAACAAGATGGAAGGAGATAGAAAGAGAGGAATGACACATAAAGAGCAGAAGAGTGTGGGAGAGCGAGAGAGGGAGGAATGAGGGAAGGAAAGGACGGAGGGAGAAGAAAGAGGAGGGGAGAGGAGGAGGAGGGAATAGCTGACGGAGTGGAGGGAGAGAGTGGAGGGAAAGTAAAAATAAATAAAGGAAAATGGAAGAGGAAAAAATGAAAGTAAGGGAGACTGAGGGAGACCTTTAAAGAGATTAGCAACGTGAGGGAAGAAACAGGAGAAGGGAGGAAAGGAATAGGGAGGTACGAAGGAAGACGAAAGGGAGATACGAGAGAGGAAGGAACGAGAGGAATAATGGAAGCGAGGGAAGAAGGAAGAGGAAAGGGAGAAAACAGGACAAAAAGGAAAAGAATAGCGGAGGGAAGATAAAAAAAAGAGTAAGAAAGGAGGAAGGGGAGAGAATAAAGAGAGAGAGATTGATAACAGAGTCCAAAGCAAAAGCAAGAGAGAGGAATGGAAGGGAAGGAGGAGAGATTCATCAGAGAGATAACAGATAAAAGAGAGGGGAAGAGATTGGCGTACGAGGTTAACAGAGGAAGGGGAGGGAGAGAATGGAGGAAGGAAGAAGAGGGGAGAGGAAAAAGTGCTGAAAGGAAGGAGAAAGAGAGAGAGAGAGAGAGAGAGAGAGAGAGAGAGAGAGAGAGAAGAGGAAGATGTGAGAGACTTGAGGGAATGAAGGACCCTTCGTTTGAAGAGAGAGAGAGAGAGAGAGAGAGAAAGCTAGTGAGTGATACAAAGGCATACATGACTGGCAATCTAGTAAACACACACACACACGCACACACACACACACACACACACACACACACACACACACACACACACACACACACACAGTACATTTATTTCTTTTCATTTACCACCATCATTATCACCATCACCACCACCACCACCGCCACCACCACCACCACTTCCCTCTACATCACCACAGACATAAGACACCGGATTTGACCTTTTAGTTATTTACCTTCTACAACACCTAGACATTCTTTCACCTTTACCTGCACGCTAATTGGAAAATCTACGTTGTTCTTTACCTGATATTTTATTTATTTTTGTTTTATGGTGAGTATTAATATCTCGTAACAGGTAAAAAAATAATTAGAGTGATTCCTTTTCTAGTAATTTCCCCTCGGCAATTACTGAGCATCCTTTCACCTTTATCTGCGTGCTAAATGGTTAATCGACTCAGCTTGGAACTTCACCTGTCACCTGTTTTTCTGTTCACTAATTCACGTTATCCAAAGTTATTTACCCGAGACTTTTCTTTTTCTGCTTCTTTCCGATCCTGGCTTTTTTTTCCTTCCTTTTCCTCTCCCATTCGTCTTCTTTGCTCCCTTCAATCCTCTACTCTTTTCGGTCCTTTTTTTGTCTTTTCTCCCTTCCCTCTTCCCTTTTTCTTACCTTTTCCTTAACTCCCTCTTCTCTTCTTGTGTGTGTGTGTGTGTGTGTGTGTGTGTGTGTGTGTGTGTGTGTGTGTATTACGACACACACACACACACACACACACACACACACACACACACACACACACACACACACACACACACACACACACACACACACACACACACACACACACACACACACACACACACACACACACACACACACACACACACACACACACACACACACACACACACACACACACACACACACACACACACACACACACACACACACACACACACACACACACTCCTTCCCCTTCCCTTCCTTTCTCTTCCCTTCCCTTCACCATCCCTTCATCCCCTTCAAGAGAGCAGTAAGTTATCCCTTCAGCCTCCCATCAGCTATTCAGGCAGCCAGCGGTAATAAAAAGCTGGGTTTCATCAGCTAAGAGTCGGCGTGGGTGTGTTGGAGGTTCTATTACTTTCATACACTCTCGTTTTCCATCCATTTCCTTTCGCTTGCTTATCTGTGTGTTTTTTTAGTTTCCTTTTTCCTCTCCTCTCTTCTCCTTCCGTCATCTGCTCTTTCCCCTATCGTTTCTACTCGTGTTCTTTCATTCAGTTTAACTTCTTCCCTTTTCTTTCCCTTTCCATATGTTTTTCTTCTTCTCTTTTTACTTCGTTGTTTCCTTTCCCTCTCTTCTCTTCCCCTCATCTTCTCTTTCTCCTTCTACTATTTCTATTTGTCTCCTTCCATTCGTTTTAGTTTATTTTCTTCCCTTCTCTTTCCCTTTCTATATGTTTTTTTCCTCTCTACTTCGTCGTTTCCTTTTCCTCTCTTCTCTTTTTCTTTCAATTATTTATGTTCATGTTCCTCCATTCGTTTTAGTTTCTTTATTCTTCTCTACTCTTTCCCATTTCTCTATATATGTTTTTTTTTTCATTTTCTACTTTGTCGTTTTTTTTATATAATTCCGTTTCAATTCCTTTCGGTTTCCTTTCCTTCTCTTTCTCTTTGATTTCCTAATGTATCGTTTCTACTCGTTTCCTTCCCTTCCCTTTTCTCTTCTTCCTTTTCTCTCTCTTCTCTCTATTCTTTCACATATTATTTTCTTTTCTTTTCTTCAATTCACTTTACATTTATTTTTTTTAATCAATCCTTTCTATCAATTTTTATCCCTCTCTTTATTATGCTTTCCTTTTATTTACTTCTTTGCAACTATTTTTCTTTCTCATCCCATGACTTCCTTTCTTTCCCTAATAAATAGAACATAAGAACATAAGAACGTAGGAGTCTGCAAGAGGCCGGTAGGCCTGTACGAGGCAGCTCCTTTGAACCTAAGCTCCCGTGTATCTAACCCCACCTAATATTGCTGTCCATGAATTTATCTAATCTATTTTTGAATGTGACAATTGTATTGGCACTCACCACATGACTGCTAAGTCTATTCCACTCATCCACCACTCTGTTAGTAAACCAATTTTTGCCTATGTCCCTGTTGAATCTGAATTTATCCAGTTTAACCCCATTGCTACGTGTCCTACCCGGTTCTCTTACCAACAAAACCTTATGAATATCCCCCTTATTAAAGCCCTTCACCCATTTATAAACCTCGATCATGTCTTCACGCACCCTTCTCCCTTCTAGAGAATTCGAGTTTAACTGTTTGAGTCTTTCCACTTATGGCAAGTTTCTCAACCCCTGAATCATCTTAGTCATCCTCCTCTGCACCGATTCTAACATTCTATAGTAAGGTGACCAGAACTGAACAGCATGGTTAAGATGAGGTCTAACTAATGCCAAATATTATATATTTGAGGAAGACTTCGGCGCTTCTGTTGCTTACGCTCCTTGAAATAAATCCCAGTACCCTGATTGCTCTCTCTCTCTCTCTCTCTCTCTCTCTCTCTCTCTCTCTCTCTCTCTCTCTCTCACGCACACACACACCTTCCATCTCACCTTGCGGATCCACTAATCAGTTCTTTTTTTCTCCTTCCACAGGTAAGCGTTGGACAGGTGTGCCGGCCCGACCAGGTCGTGTGTTCGTGTGTCTGAAGTAAGTATGAAGAAGTCTCTCTCTCCTTCCCATCTCCCTATTTCTTCTATACACTGCCTGCTCCTCTCTCCCTCTCCCATATCCTTCACATATCTTTCCTCATTTCTTGAAGTCTATTTTGTTCCCCTACAGTTCTTCTCCACAAAATCTCCCTATTTTCATGCGGTCTTCGGTGTCAGGCACGTATCCCTCTTTCGCTCTCTCTGTTTCTCACCCTCTCACTCACTTATTTTCATTTCCAGTTGCTCCAGTTGCTCTTTCACTATGCGTCTTGTTCAGGTCCTCGCCCTCCTCTGCTGGTCATGGACGGCCACCTTGGCCCAGGAGTCCTGGGTCATTGCACCCACTGGCCTCGCCAAGGATGAGGACAGCAAGGGTGACGGCCCGCGCCCGGACGGGTCCCTCCTTCTCCCGACAAGTCCGTGCGCGGCAGAGAGGAACAGGCTGCTGGGCAAAGCCCGGTTCCTCCTACAGGACGCCGTCGCCCTTCGGGGCAGGAGCTACGCACATCAGGAGGTCCTAACAAGCCTCCTGCAGCAACAGGCCAGTTGGCGGAAGGACTTGGAATCCCAGGGGCAGAGACTCCTCCAGCTGCAGGAGCGGCACCAGGAGCTGCTGGGCAGGCACGTGCTCTTCGCCACTGGGATCTTCATCAGCGACATTTTCAACTGTCTTTTCCGTCACATCAGTCATGTCACTTTGATCTTCATCAGCGACATTTTCAATTGTCATTTCCGTCTCATCAGTCGTGCCACTGGGATCTTCATCAGTGACATTTTCAACTGTCTTTTCCATGTCGTCGTTTATGCCACTGGCATCTTTATCGTTGACATATTGAATTGTCTCTTCCATCTCGTCAGTCATGCCAGTGGTGTATTCATCGGTGACATCTTCACCGGCAAGAAGGGCGGAACTATCTTGATCTAACGATAGCTTTGTGCTCTCCAGTTCCCTCCTCGCCATTGCTTGTGCCTGAATAACCCTATGCAGGGCGGCAGCTGACTGGCGTGTCTTCTGGAGGGAGGAGGCTAGGAGAGCATTTTCCAGCCGGAGGTTTTCGCCGGCCCTTTGCTCCCTCGCCAGGGCAGCACGCAGCGGGAGCGTTTCGTCCAACAGTCCTGTGTGCTGCCGCTGCAGGGCGGCGTGATCCTCCTCTGTCTCGTCAGTCATGCCACTGGGATCTTCATCAGCGACAAGTGAAAATGTCGCTGATGAAGATCCCAGTGACATGACTGATGAGACTGAAAAGACGATTGAAAATGTCACTGATGAAGATCCCAGTGGCATGACTGATGAGACTGAAAAGACGATTGAAAATGTCACTGATGAAGATCCCAGTGACATGACTGATGAGACTGAAAAGACGATTGAAAATGTCACTGATGAAGATCCCAGTGACATGACTGATGAGATCGAAAAGACAATTGAAAATGTCACTGATGAAGATCCCAGTGACATGACTGATGAGACTGAAAAGACAATTGAAAATGTCACTGATGAAGATCCCAGTGACATGACTGATGAGACGGAAACGACAATTGAAAATGTCACTGATGAAGATCCCAGTGACATGACTGATGAGACGGAAACGACAATTGAAAATGTCACTGATGAAGATCCCAGTGACATGACTGATGAGACGGAAACGACAATTGAAAATGTCACTGATGAAGATCCCAGTGGCATGACTGATGAGACGGAAACGACAGTTGAAAATGTCACTGATGAAGATCCCAGTGACATGACTGATGAGACGGAAAAGACAGTTGAAAATGTCGCTGATGAAGATCCCAGTGACATGACTGATGTGACGGAAACGACAATTGAAAATGTCACTGATGAAGATCCCAGTGGCATGACTGATGAGACGGAAACGACAATTGAAAATGAGCGTCGAGAAGAAACCTATGAAATAAAAGATGCGCTCAACTAACCTGGCAGTTTCTTCTTCCGGCCAGCAGCGTTTCTTCACTCCAAGGCTCTTGTTCAAGGACTGTTCGGGCAAGATTTCTCACAAAAGCCTGTGACAAGCCTTAGACCCGGGCCTTGAGTTCGCTGTCTGGAATTGCATTTCTTACATTTCTTACATTACTTAAAACCTTTCTATCTATGAGTAAATCGTCCTGAAGGTAATATTTGAATCACAGAGTTTTACATTCAGAGTTGCATGAGCGCGCGCCCCCCATC
This sequence comes from Eriocheir sinensis, assembly GCF_024679095.1. Taxonomy (NCBI): domain Eukaryota; kingdom Metazoa; phylum Arthropoda; class Malacostraca; order Decapoda; family Varunidae; genus Eriocheir; species Eriocheir sinensis. The sequence continues at coordinate 4,906,235 of NC_066560.1, forward strand.
CCGCTGCCTCGTGCCGGGGGTGTCAGCCGCCCCCGCATCGGCCGTGGCTGTGCCCAGCTTGTCCCAAACCGACGACTTCACACACCTCGCTCTCGTCCGGTTTCCTGACCACGCCATTCATTATCTAAAAAAAGGTGAGACCGCCATCGTCTTTCTGGGAAAATTCTGGCATCACACTAGCATGAATTTGAAACAATACTATGAAACCAAATGTACGAAAATGAGAGATAAATAGAGTGGCGCATAAACCTTTTCCTGCACCTCTCTCCCTTCAGCTCCTCATACTCGGCTGTTTTTCCTTCATGCAGGAATAAATAAAAGTACAAATAAAAGTAAAAATATAAATACAAATACAAATACAAATACAAATAAAAACAAAAATAAAAATAAGAATAAAAATAAAATAAAAATACAAATACAAATACAAAAAAAAAATATATATATAATAATAATAATAATAATAATAATAATAATAAAAATAATAATAAAAATGATGATGACAATAATAATGATGATGACAAGAATAATCATGATAACAATAATAATGATGATGACAATAATAATAATAATAATAATAATAATAATAATAATAATAATAATAATAATAATAATAATAATAATAATAATAATAATAATAATAATAATAATAATAATAATAATAATAATAATAATAATAATAATAATAATAATAATAATAATAATAATAATAATAATAATAATAATAATAATAATAATAATAATAATAATAATAATAATAATAATAATAATAATAATAATAATAATAATAATAATAATAATAATAATAATAATAATAATAATAATAATAATAATAATAATAATAATAATAATAATAATAATAATAATAATAATAATAATAATAATAATAATAATAATAATAATAATAATAATAATAATAATAATAATAATAATAATAATAATAATAATAATAATAATAATAATAATAATAATAATAATAATAATAATAATAATAATAATAATAATAATAATAATAATAATAATAATAATAATAATAATAATAATAATAATAATAATAATAATAATAATAATAATAATAATAATAATAATAATAATAATAATAATAATAATAATAATAATAATAATAATAATAATAATAATAATAATAATAATAATAATAATAATAATAATAATAATAATAATAATAATAATAATAATAATAATAATAATAATGATGATGACAATAATGATAGAAATAATAATAATGATGATGATGACAATAATGATATAAATAATAATAGTAATAACAACAACAACAACAACAACAGCAATATCCGACAGTAAAACGCGCAATTCATTAACTAACCTTCATTAAAGAGTAAAATAAAAATCAACAACTTACGACATCAATATATTTGCCTCAAGCTGACAAAATATTTAAAAGCTTTCACCCGCGCACGAATAATTCCATTCTTCTCTTGCATCACTCTGAACGCCTTAATAAATAACGTGTGAGACTGTGTCTGTGTGTATGTATGTGTATGTATGTATGTAAATAAGTATGTATGTATGTAATTATGTATATATGTATGTAGGTAGGTATAGAAAAAAATGGATTGATTGATTGATAGATCATTCTCTCTCTGTATGACTGTCCAGTTTCTCTGTCTGTTTGTCTATGTATGTATGTATGTATGTATGTATGTATGTATGTATGTATGCATATATGTGTGCATGAAGATATATATATATATATATATATATATATATATATATATATATATATATATATATATATATATATATATATATATATATATATATATATATATATATATATATATATATATTTTAGATAGTTAGATAGATAAACAGACATACAGATAGATAGATAGATAGATAGATAGATAAGTGTACATGTTAGCAGGTATCCCTGTATGTACGGATAGATATATTGATAGATGATTGACTTTTAATATCTTTATGTCTGTCTTTCTGCTTGCTGTCTATGTATATATTATGTATGTATAATTTTTTGTATGTATATACGCATGTATGTATGTATAATGACTGGTCCATGTGTTTAATCATGATGAGTAAGATATCTCCCTTTTTTCGCCTACCCGTAAATTGTGTGCTATTACAGGTAAGAGGCTTATATTATTTAAGCTGATGTCGGATTTCCCGCTCTGGTGTGTGTGTGTGTGTGTGTGTGTGTGTGTGTGTGTGTGTGTGTGTGTGTGTGTGTGTGTGTGTGTGTGGTGTGTGTGTTGCCGCCTAAACACACACACACACACACACACACACACACACACACACACACACACACACACGTACATACACACACAAAAACCTTTCTTAATGACAGACATCCATGATAAAAACCAAGACGATAAATATTCCCTGACTCCAATCTCCCCCCCTTGAATAAATAAGCTATTCTGCCAGTTCTGGTGGAGGTGGTGGTGGTGGTAGTGGTGATAATGGAGGTGATGGGGGTGATGGAGGTGATGGGGGTGATGGATGTGAAGGCAGTGGTGGTGGAAGCGGTAAAAATGTGTATCGGTAGGTGGTAGCAGAAGAAAAAGTAGTAAAAGAAAAAGAAGTAAGGGTGAAATTATGACGAATATGTATGAAAGGAGAGCTGTTATATTATTCACTACTTTTACATACCAATCCCATTTCCAAACGTTGTCAAGTCACTACGATAATAAACCCTTTCACCCTGTAAGAAGCCAGGAAGCGACTCAAAAGCAAAACTATGTGCAAGAGCGAACGTTATGGCATGTGGGAAACGTTGAGTAATGTAAACGTGGCAGGCTTCGTCCGTAGAGTTTACCGCGTCGCTGCCCAGGTAACGCTCCGCCCTTAACACACTAATCGTCTTGTAGGCAATGGAAAAGTGGTATCAGTCTCGTGTATATCTTGCTGAAAAAGCTTTTGCTGATCATTGTGTTGGTGCTAAAATTGGCTGGAGATTTACCGAGACTTTCAGTTGGTGACACATTGATGAAACCTTTCTGTTAGAACACATAGCCGACGAACAGTGTTTATCTTGTATAAGAGTTGAGATTAGGCAGCCACTGTTACCACCACTACTACTACTACTACTACTATTACTACTACTACTAATGTTACCACTACTGCTACTACTACTACTACTACTATTACCACTGCCACTACTACTACTACTACTAATACTACTACTACTACCATCAACTACTACCACTACTACCACCACCACAACACTCCTACCACGGCTACATGGCTACTATATTGCAATACTAAATAAGAAAAATCAAAATTATTCACAATACCAAATATCCCTCTCTCTCCTTTCTCTATCATTCTACATATCTATCCATTTATCTATCTATCTATCTATCTATCTATCTATCTATCCCTTTCTCTCTCTCTCCCCCCATCTCCATGCATAAAGCACTGGTGGACGATTCCTGTTCTCCTGCATCAGTAACTCCCGTTGATCTCTCGGGCACTGGCCTATCACGCGGCTCCTCCATCATTCACCTTTACACTCCCCTCGGGGCCGCGCGACTGCCCTTCATCTATTCCTTTCAGTTTCATTGCCCTTTCCTCCCCGTCTCATTTTTTCCTTTTTCTTTTCCGTCTCTATCCTTTCTCCTTTCAATATCTTTGCTTGTCTTTCTTCTTTCTCTTTTCTATCATTTTTACATTTAATTAATTTCTTTTCTTATTTTTTCGTTCTCTTCTTTATCTTTTCTCCTTTTAATGTCTTTTCTTCTCCTGTCCCATTCGCTTTTTTTTCCTTTTTTTCTTCTTCGTCCTTTCTCCTTTCAATTCCTTTTCCTGTCTTTTTTTTTCTCTGTCATTTCTCTTTGAAATTCCTTTTCTTTTCTTCCTTTTCTTTCTGTTTTCTATCCGTTTTTCACCTTTCAGATCCTTTTCTTCTCCTTCCCTCTCTTTTCTTCCTTTATTCTTTTCTTCTGTATTTTTTTATATTCATTTTCTATTCTTCCTTTTTCTCTTTCGTATTTATCTTTTCTCCTTTCAGATCCTTTTCTTTCCCCCCTCTATTTCTTCCCTTTTCATTCTCTTCATTATCATTTCTTCTTTCAATTCCTTTTCATTTACCCTATTCCCTTTTCTCCCTTTTCTTTCTCTTGTTCATTCTCTCTAATATTAGAATTTTTAGAAAGAATTCAGTGCCGCGCTACGAAGATGATTCCACCCTTGAGGGCCCTGCCATATGAAGAACGGCTCAGGCGACTCAACCTCTTCACGCTGGAAAAAAAACACCGACGAGGAGATATGATTAAGGTCTTCAAGTACCTAAAGAATTTCCGTAACATCGACCACTCCAAGCTCTTTGAAATACAGACTAACTCAAGTACTAGAAAACAACTGTCTACCCTTTAAAGCCATCCAACCTATCCATTCTATTCTGGGCTATTGGTGAAGGAAATAAAGAAGAGAAAGTCAGGCGCTAGTTGGTACAGAAGGGAAGCTGTTCTAAAAGCATCATTGAGAGGAACAAACGTGTGAATGATATGCAATGAAAATTACTGATCGCACGAGTGTCAGTCGTGTCGCTTCCCCGTATTGTCTGCAGGGTTGAAGCCATGACGAAACATCCTTGATATTGTATTCCTTCCCGACTGAGTCTTTGGGGACATTAAATTGTGTATCTGTTGAAAGCTGTACTGTAGTCAGGTCACACTAGACCCCCACGGCGACAAAGCACTCGCCTCCATCCGTCTCCAAGCTGCCTCGCGTTACCATCTTGACGTTCTATTGTTACCTACTTAAATATAACATGTTTGATAAGTATTCCTCGCTTTTGCTGAACTCAAGTTAAATGTAGATGCTGATTAACTCTTGCTTTAATCATTGTTTTGGCAGATTTTTACCTTCGTTGTAATGATATGACGTCGATGATTTAAGGTCGTGGTTTGGGGTTTGGGGTTGGATGCCCTTCTTGGCATCACACGGCGGCGCTGGGGCTCGAACCTCTCGCCCTGGCTGTTAACTTCTGTGATGACACTTTAACCCACTAGGCCACCACGCATTGAGAAGTTGGACAGAAAAGTGATGACTACCCGGCTAGAAATTAAACAGTAACGTGATGACAGCGGCTTCAGCGGCCCCTCACAGTTAACCTTTACAAAGAAAAATCAAAAGCCGTGGAGTCCTCGCGGCTTGTGTTTCAGAATAGTTAAGTTTGTGCGGTCTACTAAATCATTTCTGGGTGTAGGGATTCTGAAATGTCTCCTATGCGGACTGACGGACAGACTCGTTCTCCTTACCCAATAGAT
>NC_066560.1:4916504-4941504 GCF_024679095.1 Eriocheir sinensis
GAGAGAGAGAGAGAGAGAGAGAGAGAGAGAGAGAGAGAGAGAGAGAGAGAGAGAGAGAGAGAGAGAGAGAGAGAGAGAGAGAGAGAGAGAGAGAGAGAGAGAGCATATTTCTTTCAGACTTCCCCGAAATTATCCTTCAGACTGTACTTGAAAGATAAAACAGTGGAAGTTCCCCTCGTATCAGATAACTTCTTACCCACCTGCCTACCTACCTACCTGCGGACATCCCGACCCACTTACTTACCTTCCTTCCAGTCTACCTACCTTCATGCCTGCCTATAGAGACATATACAAAAAACACTAGGAGAGATCGATATAGAGACAGATAAATAGATAAATGAAATAATAAATAAATAGAATAATGTGTGTGTGTGTGTGTGTGTGTGTGTGTGTGTGTGTGTGTGTGTGTGTGTGTGTGTGTGTGTGTGTGTGTGTGTGTGTGTGTGTGTGTGTGTGTGAGATCAAAATAAGGTCGAATATAGAAACGAATATAAAACGGAGAGTTGGAAAACATATGAAAGTGTGGTTAAAAGGAAATCGAAAAGAAAATCATCAAGGGAAGAGAGGAGAGAGGAGAGAGGAAGGATAGGTGAGGTTAGGGAGGCGGTGGCCGAGTGAGGAGCACCGGGGGCAGCATGAGCCAAGCAAGAGTCATACAACACGGCAGCCACTCAATAGGTAGATAGAAACACAGGAAACATGAAAGAAACAGACAGATCAACAATAAGAGAGAATGATGGCAACCCCGCTGGTGCTCATATCATCCCGCACACCTGCTATAAGTTATCTGTGTACGCCTGAGCTCATCACAGACCGTCGATCAAGGTGAGTGTCTGTGTGTGTCTGTGTGTGTGTGTGTGTGTGTGTGTGTGTGTGTGTGTGTGTGTGTGTCTCACCTTTTTTTTCTTCTTTTTTTTTACAGCAGAGGAGACACTTCAAGGGCGTAAAAAGAAAAACAATAATGAAAAAAAAGCCCGCTACTTTCTGTTCCTGAATAGAGTGGAGTGGCCAAAAAGATAAATAATTTTCGGGAGGAGAGGTGTCCTGATACCCTCCTCTAGAAAGAGTTCAAGTCGTAGGCAGGAGGAAATACAGATGAGGGAAGATCGTTTCAGAGTTTACCAGCGTGAGGGATGAAAGAGTGAAGATGCTGGTTAACTCCTGCATAAGGGGTTTGGACAGTATAGGGATGAGCTTGATCAGAAAGTCGCGTGCAGCGGGGCCGCGGGAGAGGTAAAGGCATGCAGTTAGCAAGTTCAGAAGAGCAGTCAGCGTGAAAATATCGATAGAAGACAGAAAGAGAGGCAACATCGCGGCGGAATTTAAGAGGTAGAAGACTATCAGTAAGAGGAGGAGAGCTGATGAGACGAAGAGCCCCAGGTCGGTATTATAAGACACATTCGCTTCTCACGTCAGCTATTTCTAAAGGTCAAAGAGGGGGTCAGTCGGGTTCTAATGAGTGTTTCTTCAGGTTCACGGTACAGAGGAAGGGTCACACTACCACCAGGGTCATAAAACTACTACTGTAAATACCCACAGCTCATACGCAAGCCTTGTCAAATATGTGTTCTTAGGCAGTGAAATGTCTTGTAATACGACCCTTAGACTCCACTCTGTCCAAAAGAGCTGTGTGAGTGGAGCCCCCCCACACGTGAGATGCATACTCCATACGAGGGCGGACAAGGCCCCTGTATATGTATAGCAACTGGCGGGGGAGAAGAACTGGCGGAGACGATACAGAACGCCCAACCTCGAGGAAGCTGATTTAGTGAGAGAGGAGATATGAAGTTTCCAGTTAGGATTTTGAGTTAAGGATAGACCGAGGATATTTAGTGTTGAAGAAGGTGACAGCTGAGCATTGTCGAAGAATAGGGGATAGGTGTTTGGAAGATTGTGTCGAGTTGATAGGTGGAGAAATTGAATTTTTGAGGCATTGAAGGACACAAGGTTCCTTCTCCCCCAATCGGAAATAATAGCAAGGTCTGAGGTTAAGCGTTCTGCAGCCTCCAGTCTGGAGTCATGTACTTCTTGTTGGGATGGTCTTATATTGAAAGAAGTTGAATAATGCAGAATGCTGAAGAATACGTGTAATACTTGATTCTGTCTTCTCCCTCCCCGTAAAAGAAAAAGAGAAAGAAAAGAAGGAAAAAAGAAAGAAAGAAAAACAGAAAACGTAACTTACCTTTCTATTTGGAGTCCTGAGATGAGGGTCATGGTGCTAGTGGTTGAAGACATGGAGGAGGTGGTGGTGGTGGTTGCAGTAGTTGTAATTGTAGCAGTAATAGTTATGGTGATGGTGATGGTGGTGGCGGTAGGAGGGTTGCATCAAGGCTTAGCAAGGGTTTAGTCCATCACGTCCTGCCCTTGCATGCGTCTTGACATGACCCCGAATCCACCACCGTCTCCAGCACGCGTCACCTTTCACACCTGACGAAGGATGGAAAAGAACAGACAAATAAGGGGAAAGAATACTGATAGATAGTTTTATAGAAGAAGAATGGGAAAGAATAGAAAAGAATAGACGGAGAATGGGAAAGAATGAACGGAGAATGGGGAAGAATAGACGGAGAATGGAGAAGAATAGACGGAGAATGGGAAAGAATAGACGGAGAATGGGAAGAATAGACGGAGAATGGGAAGGAAAAGAAGGAGAATGGGAAGGAATAGACGGAGAATGGGAAGGAAAAGACGGAGAATGGGGAAGAATAGACGGAGAATGGGGAAGAATAGACGGAAAATGGGGAAGAATAGACGGAGAATGGGGAAGAATAGACGAAGAATGGGAAGGAATAGACGGAGAATGGGAAAGTATAGACAGAGAATGGGGAAGAAAAGACGGAAAATGGGGAAGAATAGACGAAGAATGGGGAAGAATGGGAAGAATAGACGGATTATGGGAAAGAATAGTCGGAGAATGGGGAAGGAATAGACGGAGAATGGGGAAGAATAGAAGGAGAATGGGGAAGAATAGAAGGAGAATGGGGAAGAATAGACGGAGAATGGGAAGAATAGACGGAGAATGGGGAAGAATAGACGGAGAATGGGGAAGAATAGACGGAGAATGGGGAAGAATAGACGGAGAATGGGGAAGAATAGACGGAGAATGGGGAAGAATAGACGGAGAATGGGAAGAATAGACGGAGAATGGGGAAGAATAGACGGAGAATGGGGAAGGAATAGACGGAGAATGGGGAAGGAATAGACGGAGAATGGGGAAGAATAGACGGAGAATGGGAAGAATAGACGGAGAATGGGGAAGAATAGACGGAGAATGGGGAAGAATAGACGGAGAATGGGGAAGAATAGACGGAGAATGGGGAAGAATAGACGGAGAATGGGGAAGAATAGACGAGAATGGGAAGAATAGACGGAGAATGGAATAGACGGAGAATGGGGAAGAATAGACGGAGAATGGGGAAGAATAGACGGAGAATGGGGAAGAATAGACGGAGAATGGGGAAGAATAGACGGAGAATGGGGAAGAATAGACGAAGAATGGGGAAGAATAGACGGAGAATGGGGAAGAATAGACGGAGAATGGGGAAGAATAGACGGAGAATGGGGAAGAATAGACGAAGAATGGGGAAGAATAGACGGAGAATGGGGAAGAATAGACGGAGAATGGGGAAGAATAGACGGAGAATGGGGAAGAATAGACGGAGAATGGGGAAGGATAGACGAAGAATGGGGAAGAATAGACGGAGAATGGGGAAGAATAGACGGAGAATGGGGAAGAATAGACGGAGAATGGGGAAGAATAGACGGAAAATGGGGAAGAATAGAAGGAGAATGGGGAAGAATAGACGGAGAATGGGGAAGAATAGACGGAGAATGGGGAAGAATAGACGGAAAATGGGGAAAAAAGATAACGGAGAATGGGAAAGAATACATAAATCCAAACTAAAATTAACACTGCCAAAAAATAAACATTACAAAATTACATTACAAAATAGCATAAACAAATCAAATACACCAAGATCATACCAAAAAACTGATAGACAGGAAGATAAAGAATTCTCCTCCATAACCTCCGAGCAAATATTTATGTCAACACAATCTTATCTAATATTCTGTTGAGTCTAAGGTCATTTTATATGCCTGCTTATGGACAAAAGGCGAAAATCAATACAGGAGCTAAATTATGGAGGGATATAGACAGTGTTGAAAGAATGTTATATGTTACTAAGGAAGAGAGAGAGAGAGAGAGAGAGAGAGAGAGAGAGAGAGAGAGAGAGAGAGAGAGAGAGAGAGAGAGAGAGAGAGAGAGAGAGAGAGAGAGAGAGAGAGAGAGAGAGAGAGAGAGAGAGAGAGAGAGAAACTGAATTGTAATATGTCGTCAATAAACCTAGCTGTCTGTCTGTCTATCTATCTATCTATCTGTTTATCTTTCTATCATTCTATCTTTTATCTATTTATCAATCTATTAGGGTGTGGTTAATATCAGTCCCTCGAATAGAACTCAGGTAATAAACATATTCTTATTAAGTTTGACTTCATAACGAAATAAGAATTACCACTGACAAGCTTTCGACCTCTGTAACTTCATCTGCATATGTAAACACACCCTTAACTACCTATTAACTTTCCTGCGTATTAATCATCCCTTCCTACGTCATTCCCTGCACACGTTGCCTAATACACCTTGATGAACATTGATTACCGCCACTCAATTACGCACACATGATCTGATATACAGCCTAACATAGCATAGTTCACCCCCTAACATATTTTTCTTTCCTTTTTTTTTCTACGTTATTCCTTTCAAACGTCAAGCATTTTTTATTCAACACGCTTTTAAGATCATTGAATACCTACCCTAAATTACACTCACATAATCTAATATACTACCTAACATAGCATAGTCAATCTCCTTACAAATCTATCTTTCCTTTCTTTCTACGTTATTCCTTACAAACATCAAGCAATTCTTATTCAACACGCTTTTAAGATCATTGAATACCTACCCTAAATTACACTCACATAATCTAATATACAACCTAACATAGCATAGTCCACCCCCTAACATATTTTTCTTTCCTTTCTTTCTACGTTATTCCTCTCAAACTTCAAGCAATTCTTATTCAACACAGTTTTAAGATCATTGAATACCTACCCTAAATTACACTCACATAATCTAATATACAACCTAACATAGCAGAGTCAATCTCCTTACGTATTTATCTTTCCTTTCTCTCTGCGTTATTCCTTTCAACCATCGAGCAGTTCTTATTCAACACGCTTTAAAGATCATTGAATACCTACCCTAAATTACACTCACATAATCTAATATACAACCTAACATAGCATAGTCAATCTCCTTACAAATCTATCTTTCCTTTCTTTCTACGTTATTCCTTACAAACATCAAGCAATTCTTATTCAACACGCTTTTAAGATCATTGAATACCTACCCTAAATTACACTTTTATAATCCACTAATATACAACCGAGCGTAGAATAGTCAATCTCCTTACATATTCCTCTTTCCTTCCTTTCTATGTTACTGACTTCAAACATCAATCAAGTTCTTTTTTCTCTTACTCAACTTACTTTTAAGAACATCATTTACCTAAGTTCGATTACATTTATATAATCTAATACATAACCAAACATAGCATAGTCAGCCGCCTTAAATACATCTCTTTCCTTCCTTTATAGCTATTCCCTTTTTACATCAATCTATTCTTACACCTTTAAGAACATCGATTACCTTCACACAATTGCACTTACATAATCAAATACATAACCAAACATAGCATAGTCAGCCGCCTTAAATACATCTCTTTCCTTCCTTTATAGCGATTCCCTTTTTACATCAATCTATTCTTACACCTTTAAGAACATCGATTACCTTCACACAATTACACTTATATAATCAAATACATAACCAAACATAGCATAGTCAGCCGCCTTAAATACATCTCTTTCCTTCCTTTATAGCGATTCCCTTTTTACATCAATCTATTCTTACACCTTTAAGAACATCGATTACCTTCACACAATTACACTTACATAATCAAATACATAACCACACATAGCATAGTCAGCCGCCTTGTATACATCTCTTTCCTTTCTTCCTTTGCTATTTCCTCCTAATGTCAAGCTATTCTCTTCTTTTTTTCTTACAACTTAAAAAAACTATCGATAACCTCATAAGATCAGCACGTCCTACCGAGCCTAATCACTCAGCCAGGTTCTTGTGTTGGGGCTTCCTTATCTGGTCTATGATGAAGCCACTTGACTGAAGCATTTGGAGAGAGAGATAATCAGATAGACAGATAGATAGATTGATAGAGATACTAATCTGAGTCTTCACGGTGACTGGGATTTTTTTTTTTTTATTATTTTCCCTTGCCTCCCTCTCCTTCTCCTCTTCCTTATCCTCCCTCCGTTTATGTAAGGAGCTGATGAGAACGTGGTTGCTTTTTATGTGTATTTGTATGGCCTCAAGACAACAAAATACTATGTTCAGCGTTCTACATGCAGTTAATTTGTTTTACGTTTATTTGCAACACCTTATTAGTCAAAGCGTATAACTGAGACCTCTAAATGTGCAAAGGAGATTATCTTTTCGTCTGATAAGCTCGAGGAGAGATAACCTGAAAACCTGTATTTTTGTTTTATCTGATCAGTTCCCTTTCGTTTCTAATATGTCCGAAACTTTTTAATATTCTGACCAAACTGATCGGAAATTCTGAGCAAACTGGAAATCATATAGTTATCTAATATTTGCTTACCTCTTGATGACCTGAACTACATATGACCAAACCGAATTACAACATGACAAAACTGAACTGGATTATTTGACCGAAGTGAATTAGAACTCGTCGAAACTGAACTAGATTTTGAACAACCTTAATTACAACTTGACGAAACTGAAATATATTAAGACGAAACTGAATTACAAGATGACGAAACTGAACTAGATTTTGACCAAAGCGAATTACAACTTGTCGAAACTGAACTAGATTTTAAGCAAACCGAATTACAACTTGTCGAAACTGAACTAGATTTTAAGCAAACCGAATTACAACTTGTCGAAACTGAACTAGATTTTAAGCAAACCGAATTACAACTTGTCGAAACTGAACTAGATTTTGACCGAACTGAATCAGAACTTGTCGAAACTGAACAAGATTTTGACCGAACTGAATCAGAACTTGTCGAAACAGAACTAGATTTTGACCAAACTGAATTAACACCTTGACGAAACTGAAGAAACTGAACGAGATTAAGACTTGTCGAATCTTCATAGCATCGTGACCAAACTACCACTCATATATTTTACCCTTGCTTACATTCTGACAACATGAAAAAAAATATAGATACATTTTCCCAAACCGAATTACATCTTTGTCGAAACTGTACTAGACTTTTTTTAACCAAGCTGTAAGGGAGTACCGCCACAAGCGACTCGACCTACGGAGCGATATAATTAATTCAAAGGTGAACCTGAACACAAGTGGCGAACAGGGAGATTAATCAGTGTGTGTTACTAGCCTCCAACACCTGACCTTTACATACCTGAGTGATAGATAGATAGATAGATAGATAGATAGATAGGGAGATAGAACGAGAGTAAGAAAGAAAAAAGAAAAAAAGAAAGAAAGAAAGAAAGAAAGAAAGAGAAACAAGGAAAGAAAGAAACAAGGGAAGAAACAAACAAACAAACAAACAAACTAACAAACAAACAAAGAGAGAAAAAGAAAAAATGATGAAATGAATGAAAGAAAGAATTTATATAAGAAAGAAAATACATGTTAACTTGTAATTCATCACATTTTTTCTATTCTCTCTCTCTCTCTCCTAAAAAAAATTATCGCCTCTTTATGTGTTTGTTCATGTGTTTGTTTGATTGTCATTTCTTAGCAACAAACAAACAAAAACAAACAACACAAACAACAACACAACCTTGTAATGCAAAACACGTGAAGTTATGAGAGAGAGAGAGAGAGAGAGAGAGAGAGAGAGAGAGAGAGAGAGAGAGAGAGAGAGAGAGAGAGAGAGAGAGAGAGAGACCAAAAAGATGTTCAGTTTCAATTCCACTACCACCACCACCATCACCTTTACCACTGCCACCACCACCACCACCACCACCACCACCACCACTACCAACCATCATCACCACTATATCACAACCACCATCACCACCACGCATTCACCTCCCTTTTGCTGCCTCCATCAATATTTTCCATATATAAAACACCTCCATTAATTTTACCACCACCAACACCCCCCTTCACCTCCACCACCACCACCGTCATGAGGTGAGAAGGATCAATAATAACAACAAAAGTCTTAAGAACACTAAGTCATTCACGGATTCATTATTCATTCGCGCGCCACCTTATTCATTTGTCCAGTATTTGCACTCTCTGAAAGCCAGCCGGGTCAGGGGGTGGTAGTAGTAGTAGTAGTAGTAGTAGTATAGTAGTAGTTGTAGTAGTAAATAGTAGTAGTAGTAGTAGTAAATAGAAGTAGTAATAAGAATAAAATAGATAATAATACTAATAATAACCATAGCAACAACAACAACAACAACAACAACAACAACAACAACAACAACAACAACAACAACAACAACAACAACAACAACAACAACAACAACAACAACAACAACAATAATAATAATAATAATAATAATAATAATAATAATAATAATAATAATAATAATAATAATAATAATAGATTCGAACTGCTGGGCGGAGGGTTATAAAAAATGACGCTAATTATTTATTCTGGCAGCTGTTGAAAAGAATATTTTTTTGTAATTATAATGTTCAGGTGTAAAACTCGAACGTTTCATTATACGCGAATTAGAAAAAAAAATGGAAGGAAAAAAAGAAAAACACAAGAATGGCTTTACGTAATCCTACCTTGTGTGTGTGGGGGGGGGGGGGGAGGAGTTTGGATATGTGTATAATGTATGTATGTATGTATGTATGTAGGTAGGTAGGTAGGTAGGTATGGGAGGGAGCGGCGAGTAGCAGGCTTATTTTGTACCCTTCTCGCTGCCCTTGACCCGTGTCCTCTGATATAAAAAAAAGAAGTCACCAAACACCATCATGCGTGACAGATTGGGTGATCAACATTGACCTAAAAAATAATAATAAAACAAAAGATACTTGAGGAGATAACAGCTCAGAGAGAACCCAGCACGTCGTCAGGCGAGTGGCGGAGAGGACACGATGGGCGAGATAGTGAGGTTAAGAGGCTTCCAAGAGGTTCATTATCTTTGTGTTTTCTCTTCTACCGCCATCAACATCACTGTCAGAATCACCATCAATATCTGTCATCGTTACCAGGCAATGATAGGTGTGATACGGTCTTTTCTCTCTCTCTCTCTCTCTGTCTATCTCTTTTCTATCTATCTATTTATCTTTCTTTTTTATTTGCTTACCCGCCAACATACATATTCCTTCATTTATTTTATAGTTATCGTAAATACTAGCACATTTCTTTTTTTCTTTCTTCTTTTTACTTTCTTTTTTTCTGCTTTATACTATTATTATCATTGTTTTGTTCAGTCTACCGTCATACCACAACACTTTTCTTTGATCTCTCATGTTCGCTATGCCAATGAATTCTGGGCTTGACAAAATAACATCTAAGTCTGCCATGAAATTATATCAGTTTTCGCTGACGCTGACTGACTATAGAAAACCAGATTCCGAACGCCGTACTTTCGAGTCTATGCTTTATATAAGACCACCAATGGGAACTTTTTCTCCTCCCTTCTCATACTCTTTTCCCCATCCACCTTCCACTCCTCCCTCTCCATAATCCCATCCATAACCTAACTCCTTCCCCCCTTACACGACTCCTCTCCTAACAATCTCCTATATAATGACAAACACATCTAACATCACTCCTTCCCTTCCCTTCACCCCTTCCCCTTCTCAGCATCCCTTTTCCCCCCTTCCCATACGTTGTCATTCCCCTGTCTAAAGTACCTCCTTCCCTTTCCCCTTTCAACAAGCACACACATTTGACAAGGCTTTCGTGGTTGTGAGCCTTTCCATGGAGGTAGCTTTTTTACTCTGGTGGTACCCATTTGACAAGACTTTAATGGGAGCTGTGCATCTTTCTATGGAGGTAGTTTTATGACCCTGGTGGTACCCAATTCACCAGGGTTTAGTAGGGGTTGCGGTCCTGTCCATGGGGGTAGTTTTATGACTCCAGTGATATACATTTGCCAAGGCTTTCGTAGTTGTGGCCCTTTCGATGGGGGTAGTTTTATGACGCTGGTGATACACATTTGACATGGTCTTAGTAGGAGCTGTGGGCCTTTCCATGGTGGGGGGGGGTAGTTTTATGACCCTGGTGGTAAAGATCTGACATGACTTTAATAGCAGTTGTGGGCCTTTCCAAGGAGGGTAGTTTTATGAACCTGCTGGTAGTTTAACAACGCCTCTGTACCATGAACCTGAGAATAACACTCATGGGCACCAGATTAATGTTCTTGTCAGCCTTTGGAAATAGTTGGCATGGAAATAGTTTGGTTGGAAATTGTTGGTTTGGAAATAGTTGTTTGGAAATAGTTTGGTTGGAAATTGTTGGTTTGGAAATAGTTGTTTGGAAATAGTTTGGTTGGAAATAGTTGTTTTGAAAAGAGTTGATTGATTAATGTTCTTGTCAGCCTTTGGAAGTAGTTGGTGTGAGAGGCGGAAGCATTTTGAGAATACTGACCCAATAATCCACTTCTCTCCCATTTTCAGGCCATGGAGTTGCCGACTATAAGCAATAGCCGCATGGAGTCCCCGGGAAGGGTGGAGAGACAGGAAAGGGTGGAGAGACAGGAGTCGGGCGTGCAGGGGCTGTGGCGGCGGAGGACTAACCTGGAGAAGGCGCTGGTGGGCGTCTGCTGCGTGGCCCTGGTGGCTTGCGCGGCCCTGGTGGGGGTTATGACCGCCTCTTCGTCCTCTTCTCCCTCGGCTGCCACACTCGCGGTCCCGGCACCACCACAGGCTGAGGAGCCGATGCCACAGTGAGTATATGGGACACAACGCGACGTCACTCTTTCCTTTCCTTCACTTTTCTTTCCCTGACTTTCCCTTCCTTTACCTTCCGTTTAATTTCGTCTCGTCTCGTTTTCTTTTCCTTTCCTTTGCTTTTCTTTCTTTCCTTTCCTTTCCTTTCCTTCTCTTTCCTTTCTTTTAGTATTTCTTTCCTCTCCTTTCCTTTCCTTTTCTTTTTTTTCTTTCCATTCCTCTCCCTTTCCTTCTCTTCCTTTTCATTTCCTTTTCTTTCCTTTCCCTTCCTCTCCTTTCCTTATCTTTCCTTTCCTTTCCCCTCCTTTCCTTTCCTTCCTAATCCTTTTATTTCCCTTCCCTTTAATTTCCTTTCCTTTCCTTTCCTTTCCTTTCCTTTCCTTTCCTTTCCTTCCCTTTCCTTTCTTTTAGTATTTCTTTCCTTTCCATTCCTCTCCATTTCTTTTTTTTTCTTTCCATTCCTCTCCCTTTCCTTCTCTTCCTTTTCATTTCCTTTTCTTTCTTTTCTTTCCCTTCCCTTCTCTTTCTTTTCCTTTCCTTTTCTTTCCTTTCCCTTCCTCTCCTTTCCTTATCTTTCCTTTCCTTTCCCCTCCTTTCCTTTCTTTCCTAATCCTTTTCTTTCCCTTCCCTTTCCTTTCCTTTCCTTTCCTTTCCTTTCCTTTCCTTTCCCCTCCTTTCCTTTCTTTCCTAATCCTTTTCCTTCCCTTCCCTTCCCTTTCCTTTCCTTTCCTTTCTTTCCTTTCCCCTCCTCTCTTTTCTTTCCTAATCCTTTTCCTTCCCTTCCCTTTCCTTTCCTTTCCTTTCTTGTGGCCTCCCTTCCCTCATTCACACTACATTGAACTATACAGCCACTTACACCACAATAAATATACATATATATATATATATATATATATATATATATATATATCTATATATATATATATATATATATATATATGTATATATATATATATATATATATATATATATATATATATATATATATATATATATATATATATATATTTTTTTTTTTTTTTTTTAAAGCAAAGGCTACAGCTAAAGGGAACCAAAAAGTAAACATTAATAAAAAAAAGCCCGCTACTCGCTGCTCCTAAAAAGAATCCAAAGAGGTGGCAGAAAGATAGGTCAGTTTCGGGAGGAGAGGTGTCCTGATACCCTCCTCTTGAAAGAGTTCAAGTCGTAGGCAGGAGGAAATACAGATGAAGGAAGATTGTTCCAGAGTTTACCAGCGTGAGGGATGAAAGAGTGAAGATGCTGGTTAACTCTTGCATAAGGGGTTTGGACAGTATAGGGATGAGCATGAGTAGAAAGTCGAGTGCAGCGGGGCGCAGGAGGGAGGCATGCAGTTAGCAAGTTCAGAAGAGCAGTCAGCGTGGAAATATCGATAGAAGATAGAAAGAGAGGCAACATTGCGGCGGAATTTAAGAGGTAGAAGACTATCAGTATGAGGAGGAGAGCTAATGAGACGACGAGCCTTTGCCTCCACTCTGTCCAGAAGAGCTATATATATATAGATATATATATATATATATATATATATATATATATATATATATATATATATATATATATATATGTATATATATATATATATATATATATATATATATATATATATATATATATATATATATATATATATATATATATATATATATATATATATATATATATATATATATATATATATATATATATATATATATATATATATATATATATATATATATATATATATATATATATATATATATATATATATATATATATATATATATATATATATATACACACACACACAAATTACATTCAAATATACATTCACTCCCACTAGTAATATATATACTTTTTTTACAGCACAGAATATGTTTTTTACAGTATAAGCTAAGGGCAAAATGGAATTGAAACAACGTCAAAGGCCGCTCATTAAGAACAGTCGCTAGACTAATTCGGCTACTTCCGAGGAGGCTCCGCGGGAAATAATTGGAGGTCGCGGGCTGCTGAGCCGCCGGGTTTCATATAACACGAACCGTTTCCTTGCGTTCTACAAATGATGAACCGTAACACACTAAAACCTATTATTAACATTACCCATCAACAAAGGGCATGTGTTATTGCCGCGCGTGGCCTCGGTGTTCATTTTCGTTGCCTTAGCCCTTGAATCCGTGGAGCCTGGCGTGCATGTCTTTAATGTTGAATAGTTTTTGTTCTTGTTCCTTGACGGCGTGAGTCTTGAGGGAACCTCGCAAATTTAGTGATACTCTAACGCCCACTTAATAATTAAGACATGAGGTAATAAGACAGTGGGTAATATTATTAAATTACTGAACCGAAAATCAGCCAGCGATCTACGCTCATGAAGGTCGACTGATGGAGTCGGTGTCTGAGTGGTCAGCATGCAGGCGCGGCATCCAGGAGGACGCGGGTTTGCATCCCCCCCGCCGCTACAAACAAGCTGGCAGTTTCTCAGTCATCGCCGAGTGGCCGAAGACTACCCACATGCTGTCCTGGAGACCACCCATCAACCCGGTCTCTAGATTCTCTTACTAAAAGAGGGTCAAAGATGAGCTTCGGGGGGCAGCATGAGCCAAGCAAGATGGCGCCATTGTAAACATTTGCTTGCACCACAACGGACAGGGGCCAACCACCAGGCCCCACCAAGAAAGCCTTCCGGAAGTAGAGGCGAAACATAAAAAAATAGAAAGAGTTCATGCAAGACATTAGAATGTAAGAAACGAATGAAAATAAATTAAATAAAAACAACACCATGATTAAACCCGTCAGGGAGGAGCCGTTACAAAGGCTGACCCTCCCGCGAGACACAAGTCCCAGACCAGACAACGCAGATCACACGGCGCCGTTGAAACTGCCGAAAGGTTATGCAGGTTTACCTCGCAGGGATGTTAGTGAGAAAGGACAACATATCTCTATAAGCTTACCGTTGTTTGGCTTTGTGTCCGCGGCAGGTGGCAGATTCGGCTCCAGAGATCTTAAAGTTATTCAATGGTTCAGGTCAATGAGTCAGTACTAACTCGTCTGTCACAGTCAGGCAAGAGGGCATCCCACACCCTCTTCGCTCCCTTCCCGTCACTCAGGCTCGCCGGGGCGTGTACAGCGCGGCTCCCTTACTATGTACCTGAACGAGGGGAAACTGAGGCTTGTCTGTTAGCGGGTAATTGGTCGGAACAACGTGAGGAGAATTTCATCTACCGCAGACAAGCCTCGGCTTAACTTGATTGAGGTTCATTGCAGGGAACTGCGAGGCACGCCGATGAACCGAGTGATGGGAGGGTGATTGGCTTGTCAAGGCCAGGCGGAGCACGGAATAGTGTCAGTTCAAACCCTTCTCAAGACACACATCAGTGACTCACAAAGATGCCATAGTGTAGGGCTTGTTGGTGGTGCTGGAGTCTGGCTGCTGAGTAGTCACGATGGCCTGAGGCACCAAACCTAAACTCCCTCTCCTACCCGCCAGGGCTCAGCCGCTCGTGATGGTGCAGGAGAGCAAGGCGGAGACCCAACCACTTCCCGCCTCGCCCCAGAAGATCAAGGAGAAGGAACCTGTCCAGGATCTCCATCCGGCCCAGGAGGCGCCGCAACCCGCCAAGTCGTCGCGGCTGCCGGTGGTGCGCGGTACATCCTCCAGTGGCAAGGAGGTGGAAGTTTGCGACACGCAGGAGTGCACGCTGGCCGCCGCCAGCATCATCGAGGCCATGGACACCTCTGTTGACCCCTGTGACAACTTCTACCAGTTCGCATGCGGCGGCTGGATCAACAGCAACCCGGTGCCCGAGGACTCATCCCGCTGGGCTCAGTTCGACGTGCTGGCCCGCGAGCTGTCCAACGCGTTGGGCACTATCCTGGAGGAACCCATCGACGCCCAGGACCCTGCGCCCATCAACAAGGCCAAAAAATTCTACCTGGGCTGCATGGACGAGCCGCAGCTGGAGGCCCGGGGCGTCACTCCGCTCACTGACTTCCTGGACCAGTTCGGCGGCTGGCCCATGACCATCAACGCCTGGGACGAGACCGCCTTCGATTGGCAGGCCACGGTGGCCCAGAGCAGGGTGCAGGCCGGGTCCGACTCCCTGGTGGACGTGTGGGTGTTTGCCGACGAGAAGGACACCTTCTCCACCACCCTTTACATCGACCAGACGTCCCTAGGTCTTCCTCGCTCCGTGCTCGTCAACCCAGACAACTACCAGGAGCGCATCGAGGCCTACAAGACCTACATCGCCGCCACGGCTAACATTCTGGTCGAGGCACTGGGCCAGGACGGCAGCCAGGTGGCCGCCGACGTGGAGGACGTTTTCGCCTTCGAGACGAGCCTCGCCGAGATCACCACCCCGAGCGAGGACCGCCGGAACATCGACCGTATGTACAACCCCATGACGGTGACCGAGCTGAACACACTGACGGGCGCTGACTGGCTGCCGGTGCTGGTGCCCATGTTCGAGGCCAGCGGCGTGGCCGTGGACGGCAACACCCGCGTCATCGTGCAGGAGCAGGCCTACATGTACAACGTGACGCAGCTGCTTCAGACCACCAGCCAGCGCACGGTGTCCAATTACTTGATGTGGCGCCACGTGAAAAGCCTGGGAGACGAGACGACGCAGGCCATGCGCGACGCCTCCTTCCAGTACGACATGGTGGCCAACGGCGTCCTGGCCGAGGAGCCGCGCGCCACGCAGTGCGCGGACTCCACCAACGACTACCTGGGGCTCGCTATCGGCACCAAGTACGTGGAGACCTACTTCTCACAGCAGGCCAAGGACGAGGTGAACGCGATGGTGGAAGACCTGCGCGTGTCCTTTGAAGGCCTGTTGGAGGTGAACGAGTGGATGGACGACGCCACCAAGCCGCTGGCGATGGAGAAGGCGGAGGCCATCACCAAGTTCATCGGCTACCCGGACTGGTACGGCAACACCACCGCCCTCGAGACCTACTACGCTGACCTCGCTGACCTCGATCAGCTGACACACTTCGCTAACGTCCTGGCCCTCGAGTGAGTACTGGTGTGTGTGTGTGTGTGTGTGTGTGTGTGTGTGTGTGTGTGTTCCAGGGGCATGGTGAGCAATTAGCAAGCAGTGTAGGTTGATTAGATGGTCAATAAGGAAGTTCGTTTAAAGAGAAAGTCGGTCAGTATGCACTCCTTCACTGCACTGACCTCTGTGCGGGTCGCCAGGTCGTGGTGGTCCGTCACCGAGCTCAAACGGCTGGGCAAACCGGCGCAGCGTGACCTGTGGGAAATGCCGCCCACCACTGTCAACGCCTACTACATGCCCGAGTACAACAGCATCACCTTCCCTGCCGGCATCCTGCAGCCGCCCTTCTACCGCGCCAACTCCCTCATGGCCCTCAACTACGGAGGCATTGGACAGGTATGGGACAGGTCAGGGGTGGAGGCGGAAGGTGAGTAAAGCAACGCGCCTCCTAGCATATGCCCCCCGTTAGTTAGTTAGATACCACATTTATACACAGAACTACGGCGGCATTGGACAGGTAGAGAAGCCATTCATACATACATACATACATACATACATAAGAAGAACAGGTGACTTAGCAGCAGCCCTCCGCACCGCGCGTGTAGCATATTGATGTTCAATTAAAACAACAACAATAAACAACAAATACAATAACAAAATCAGCGAAAACAACATGATCTAACAAAAAGAATCATCACTATAGTTCATCCTCGGACACTGATCTATCTGCACTCTCTTCCTGTTCTTCCTACTCTTCTTCCTTTTCCTCCTCCTATCTTATCACATCCATTTACGCCTCTTCCTCCTCCTCCTCCTCCTCCTTCTTTGAGAGAGAAATATTAGTTATTAAACAACTCAGTAGCCAACGGCAGCTTTTGAACAGTTGTCCACCTTCATGAAACTCCCCAAACTTCATTTCCATCTAGTTTTCTTGTTTGCTTTACAGGCCATGTTCCTTACAGAGATAACATTCATTAACTATTATTGTGATCGTTACCAATAATCGTGATGTGATGAGGAGGAATGAGATGGAGGAGGCTGTGGTGTTGACTGGGATGGTGGACGGCAGAAGAGCAAGAGGAAGACAGAGAGAGAAATTTATGGATGGTGTGATGAGAGTGGCGGGAGGACATCTTAAGCCTGCTGAGTCGTTGCAGCTGACAAGAGACAGAATCAGGTGGCGCTCCATGCTTGCCGAGGTCCTGGTGGATACGACAAGTCGGTAACGGTAACTAATAATCGGCAGCGTTGCCAAATTACCGTACTCGGAGCATACTTTTTTTCAGTTTCTCTGATTCACAGCTATTAAAAAAACATCAGTAATTAACCAGTTCAATCACTAGGATCACAAAACAGTCCATGGGGAGCCCAGGAACTTCTACGAGAGGCTTTTCGGTTAATATGTAGGAGGAGTAGGCGTGGAAAAAAGTCACTTGAAAAAACTCTGGAAGGAAAGACAAAGAGTTCAGAAGACTAAAACACAAGTGCAAAATCAGTGAAAAAAAGATGTCAAGTGAAAACTGAAGAAGAAAATTTGAGTTGAATCACGAAAACATTGACATTGAATGAACAGAAAATCCGGGAGCCCTTGCAAAGGCATATCCCGGGACCACACCTGATCTGACATAACCATGGCTGATTTTCCCGTTCAAGGTAAAACTATCACTAGGATCACAAAACAGTCCACGGAAAGCCCAGGAACTTCTACGAGAGGCTTTTCGGTTCATATGTAGGAGGAGTAGGCGTGCTCTATTTCCATGGCTGATTTTTCCGTTCAAAGTAAACCTATCACTAGGATCACAAAACAGTACATGGAAAGCCCAGGAACTTCTACGAGAGGCTTTTCATACAGGGGGACTGAGGCGCCAGTACGTTAAGAATGAGGACCTAAGCGCTTCTTTCTTTATGCAGGTGATCGGCCACGAGATTACTCACGGGTTCGACGACCAGGGGCGCCAGAACGACAAGGACGGGAACGCGGTGCCCTGGTGGACCAACGCGACGCTCGAGGCCTTCCAGATCCGCGCCCAGTGCATCGTCGACCAGTACGACAGCATCCGCCTGCCTGAACTGGACGGCCTGCTGCCCAACGCAACCCTCAACGGCGTCAATACCCAGGTGAGGAGGGGCGTGGTCTGTCTGTCTGTGCGTCTATTTGTGTCTGTGTCTCTGTCTGTCTGTCTATCTGTCTGTCTGTCTGTCTGTGCGTCTGTTTGTGTCTGTGTCTCTGTCTGTCTGTCTGTCTGTCTGTGCGTCTGTTTGTGTCTTTGTATCTGTCTGTCTGTCTGTCTGTCTGTGTGTCTGTCTGTCTGTCTGTCTGTGTCTATTTTACTCTATTATTAAACATCTTTCAATTCTGTCTATCATATCTTCATCGCCGTCTGTCTTTGTTGATCTATCTGTCTGTTTTTTTCTGTATGTCTGTCTGTCTGTGCGTCTGGTTGTCTGTCTGTCTGTCTGTCTGTCTGTGTCTGTTTTACTCTATTATTAAACACCTCTCAATTCTGTCTATCATATCTTCCTCGCCGTCTGTCTTTGTTGATCTGCCTGTCTGTTTCTTCTGTCTGTCTCTGTCTGTCTAGTCTGTCTGTCTACCTTACTCCCTATTCTTATGCAGCTATCCATTTCTGTCTCTTTGTCTATCTAATTTCCTGTCTTATCGTCCCTGTCGTCTGTCTTTCTTGCTCTGTCTGTTTGTCTGTCTGTCTGTTTCTGTCTTCATGTGTTACTTCTACTCTTCAGCAACTACTCGTTTCTGTTTAGTTTACTGTCTAAGTCTTCTGTCTTTGTTGATCTGTTTGTCTGTCAGTATTTATCATCTTCCTGCACTCTCTTCCTGTTCCTCCTGTTCCTCCTCCTTTTTTTATCACATCCACACATCACTCCTCCTCCTCCTCCTCCTCCTCCTCCTCCTCCTTCTTTTCTTCCTGCAATACGTCATCATCTCTTTGCTTCGTATTTCACTCCCTCATTCCTCCCTCTCATTACCAACACAACCATCCACCCTTGCCTTTTATCACTGCCCTAGCCCACTCTTCCTCCCTTCCACCCTTCCACCCTTCCTCCCTTCCACCCGCCTCTGGTTTCATCCCTCGCCTCGCCACCCTTCCTTCCCCTTCCATTCTCCCCTCCACTTCAATATGCCAGTAAGCTAATGTAATGGAATGCCTTTGCTCTTCTGTTATTTCGAGAATGTGTCGTATGCTTAGTAGCCAATGGAGCGGGTGGAGGAATGCTTATGACTCACGCACGCACGCACACGCCCAAGCATCCCCCCCCCTCCCCCCACACACTAATCTATATATAACACCTTAAGTCATTAATCCTTTCCTAAATCCTCTTCATTCCTTCCAGTCACACGTTAACTCTATTCTCCATCCTCTTCAACCCTTCTTCACACGCATTACAACGCATTCCAAACCTTTAAGCTTGGCGCGCACTGACTCCCTCCCACAGCTTTTTAAAACCTAATCAGAGCCTCAGGGGGTAATGCGACGAAGGTAAGCACTGAGGCCACGCGCAGTTATAGCGTATGCCCCTCCCCTAGCTTTACCTTCAATGTATGCACCTTGCCCTTTATTAAAAGCTCTCCCTTAATAAGAAATCAGTCATTATCAAACCCACAGCACACTCTTCCTTTTCTTTCTTAGGGTGAGAACATTGCAGACAAAAGAGAAATCAGAGTACTTCTAATCTACAAACCTTACACTCGTCTTAACTCTTTTCTTAGGGGATAGAACAACGCAGACAAGCCCTCCCTTACTAAGAAACATCATTCATTACCAAACCCGAATCACACACTTTAAACTCTTTCTTGGAGTGGGAACAGAGCGGACAACGGAGAAATGAAAGGCACTTCTACCATATGATATACCAAGCTCTCCGTTATTTAGATACCAGTCATTACCAAGACCAAAATCACACTCTTTTTCCCTCTTTCTTAGGGTGAGAACATCGCGGACAACGGAGGCATCAGGGAAGCACTTCTGGCCTACAAACTCTACACCGACCGCAACGGGGAGGAGCCAAGACTGCCGGGCCTGACTGAGTACACGCCCGCCCAGCTTCTCTTCCTCAGCAACGCCAACATTTGGTGCACGTCCATCACCGACGAGGGGCTCCTCAACCAGGTGCTCACGGACCCACACTCCCCATCAGAGTACCGCGTGGTTGTCCCAATGAGCAACATGAAGGAGTTTTCGGATATCTGGGGATGTCCTGCTGGCTCCGGCATGAACCCCAATGACAAGTGTGTGGTGTGGTGATGAGAGTGGCGGTGAATGGTGGTGGTTGTGGTGGTTTGAGTGGTAATTGTGGTGGCATTGATGGATGGGTGTTGTGGTGATGATTGGCGATTGGTGATGAGACTGGTAATGAAAGGTTGAGGTGATGAGTATGCTGTGACTGCGGTTGTGGTGATTTGATTGGTGGTTGTGATGGGCGGTGGTGGTGGTGGTGATTTTGGTGTTGTATGGTGGGTGTGGTGGTGGTGGTGATGAAAGGTGTGCGTGGTGATGATGGGGGACGAGGATGCTTTGATTGCTAGAGCTTGTGGTGGTGATGATGGTGGTGGTGATGAAGGATGGCGTGGGTGGAGGTGACTGGTGATGAAGAGTGTGATGGCGGTGATAATGATGGTGCTGTATGGGTGATAAATCCTACGAACAAACTTACTATAACATCTACAGTGGTTTTAATATCCTAAATCAAACTCCATTTAACTTTATTTTACTTTAACTCTCATTTTTTCATTTTCTAAACATTCCACTCTTCTCCAACTCAGCTTCTACTCCTAACACACTCTCTATTTCATTCTCTTCTTTATTACCTTTCTCCGTTGTCCACCTCTTCCTCATTTACTTCCGTTTACTCCACAAATGCTATTCCTTTCTCTCCATATTTCTTCCTCCTCTATTTTACTTTAACTCTCATTTCTCAATTTTCTAAACATTCCACTCTTCTCAAATTCAGCTTCTACTCCTAACACACTTTCTATTTCATTCTCTTCTTTATTACCCTTTCCCGTGATCTAGCTCTTCCTCCTTTACTTCCGTTTACTCCACAAGTACTATTAATTTCTCTATATAATTTTTTCTCCTCCGTTTAGTCTTCACCTTTCCCCATGATTCACTTCTTCCTCTCCTTTACTTCCGTTTACTCCCACAAATACTATTCATTTCTCTCCATATTTCTTCCTCCTCCGTTTAGTCTTCGCCTTTCCCCATAATCCATCTCTTCCTTCTTTACTTCCGTTTACTCCACAAATACTATTCATTTCTCTCCATATTTCTCTCTCCGTTTATTCTTCACCTACTCTCCACCTTTCCATCTTTGTTACTCTTTTCTCATCTTCCCTGTCTTCGTTTTCATCTACTTCTTTTACTCCACACCTACTGTCTCCCTTTCTCTCTTTCTCCTCCCCCATTCCTCCATCGCCTTTCCTAACCAGCATCCTCTCTCTCCCCTTCATATCCTTTTTCCCTCCTTCTCCTCTACCTCCTCCTCGTTTCCTCCGGCGGTGTTTTTCTCTTATATACATACATAGTAGGGTGTCTTATAACAATAGTCTTACTCTACCTCAAGCCTCCCGCTGATTTCTCTCTCTCTCTCTCTCTCTCTCTCTCTCTCTCTCTCTCTCTCTCTCTCTCTCTCTCTCTCTCTCTCTCTCTCTCTCTCTCTCTCTCTCTCTCTCTCTCTCTCTCTCTCTCTCTCTCTCTCTCTCTCTCTCTCTCACACAGAACAGACACCAGAAGACCTGTCTGTCTATGGCGAGGGTGTCTGTTTACTACCGCTACTACTAGTAATCTACGTGTGGCAGGACAGGACAGAAAAGATGAAGGCTCCTCCCCACCCACCTCTCCCTCCGGAGGAGGGGGAAGAGTGAGGAGGAGGGGGAAGAGTGAGGAAGAGGAGGAGGGGGAAGAGTGAGGAGGAGGAGGAGGAGGGGAGAGGAGGAGGAGGAGGATAAGGAGAACTAGGATTAGGAGGAGAAGGAGTAGGATGTGGGGGGATGCGAACCAAAGATCACCAGTTTTTCTTATGTATTGAACCCTGTGAGCTACCACTCCCCCCTCCTCCTCCTCCTCTGCTTCATCCTCTTCTCACTCTTTCAGTCTTGCCTACTTTCGCTGTCTTCCTCCTCCATTTTGTGTGTGTGTGTGTGTGTGTGTGTGTGTGTGTGTGTGTGTGTGTGTGTGTGTGTGTGTGTGTGTGTGTGTGTGTGTGTGTGTGTGTGTGTGTGTGTGTGATCTCTCTCTCTCTCTCTCTCTCTCTCTCTCTCTCTCTCTCTCTCTCTCTCTCTCTCTCTCTCTCTCTCTCTCTCTCTCTCTCTCTCTCTCGCACACACACACCTTCCATCTCACCTTGCGGATCCACTAATCAGTTCTTTTTTTTCCTTCCACAGGTAAGCGTTGGACAGGTGTGCCGGCCCGACCAGGTCGTTTGTTCGTGTGTCTGAAGTAAGTATGAAGAAGTCTCTCTCTCCTTCCCATCTCCCTATTTCTTCTATACACTGCCTGCTCCTCTCTCCCTCTCCCATATCCTTCACATATCTTTCCTCATTTTTTGAAGTCTATTTTGTTCCCCTTCAGTTCTTCTCCACAAAATCTCTCTATTTCCATGCGGTCTTCGGTGTCAGGCACGTATCCCTCTTTCGCTCTCTCTGTTTCTCACCCTCTCACTCACTTATTTTCATTTCCAGTTGCTCTTTCACTATGCGTCTTGTTCAGCTCCTCGCCCTCCTCTGCTGGTCATGGACGGCCACCTTGGCCCAGGAGTCCTGGGTCATTGCACCTGACCCCAATCTCCCCCCTTGAATAAATAAGCTATTCGGCCAGTTCTGGTGGAGGTGGTGGTGGTGGTAGTGGTGATAATGGAGGTGATGGGGGTGATGGAGGCAGTGGTGGTGGAAGCGGTAAAAATGTGTATCGGTAGGTGGTAGCAGAAGAAAAAGTAGTAAAAGAAAAAGAAGTAGGAGCGAAATCATGACGAATATGTATGAAAGGAGAGCTGTTATATTGTTCACTACTTTTACATACCAATCCCATTTCCAAACGTTGTCAAGTCATTACGATAATAAACCCTTTCACCCTGTAAAGAGAAGCCAGGAAGCGACTCAAAAGCAAAACTATGTGCAAGAGCGAACGTTATGGCATGTGGGAAACGTTGAGTAATGTAAACGTGGCAGGCTTCGTCCGTAGAGTTTACCGCGTCGCTGCCCAGGTAACGCTCCGCCCTTAACACACTAATCGTCTTGTAGGCAATGGAAAAGTGGTATCAGTCTCGTGTATATCTTGCTGAAAAAGCTTTTGCTGGTCATTGTGTTGGTGCTAAAATTGGCTGGAGATTTACCGAGACTTTCAGTTGGTGACCCATTGATGTAACCTTTCTGTTAGAACACATAGCCGACGAACAGTGTTTATCTTGTATAAGAGTTGAGATTAGGCAGCCACTGTTACCACCACTACAACTACTACTACTACTATTACTACTACTACTAATAATAATAATAATAATAATAATAATAATAATAATAATAATAATGTTACCACTACTGCTACTGATTATGAAGAACTACTGGATGAGCTTCATGAGGGGCATCCAGGAGTAAAACGGATGAAGGCTCTAAGCAGAAACTATGTATGGTGGCCGCACCTGGACAATGACATAGAAGTTAAGGTAAGGCAGTGTTTTCCTTGCCAACAACTGGCTCAGTCACCCCCTAAAGCTCAGCTGCATCCCTGGGAATTTCCTCACAAGCCGTGGTACAGGGATCATATGGATTTTGCTGGTCCCGTGTCGGGCCGTATGTTGCTGGTTATGGTAGACGCTTACTCTAAATGGATTGAAGTGCACGATATGAAGACTATTACAGCTGAAGCAACTACTGAAAGGTGTCGTCAGACTTTTGCCACACATGGTCTTCCTCACACCGTAGTAACAGATAATGGCACGACTTTCACGAGCTCTTTATTTGGGAAGTTTCTTGAAAACTAACGGAATACGTTTAATTCATTCTTCACCTTATCACCCAGCTACCAACGGACAAGCTGAAAATGCTGTCAAGACCGTGAAAAATGGCCTGAATAGGATGAAATCGAACGCGACCTTAAGTGAGCGATTATCGAGATTCCTGTTTCACTACCGCATCACTCCCCACACGACCACCGGCCAGACGCCCGCCGAGCTGCTCATGGGTCGTCTGCCTCGCTCGCGGCTCTCGCTACTTAGGCCGGATGTAGAGAATAAGGTTGCTCTGAGGCAGGCCAGTCAAGCTCGGCTGCACGATCGCCATAGTAAGGAGAGGAACTTAGAAATGGGAGAAGAAGTATTTGTCAAAATGTTTACTAACAATGTTTCTCGCTGGCTTCCAGGAGTGGTAACGAGGCAGTTGGGTCCCATTTCTTATCTCGTACAACTACAGAACGGGGACTTGGTGCGGCGTCACTTGGACCACATTCGGCGGCGCTCCGCCACTCCCGTGAATGAGCCTCGGGATGACGATGACTCCATCGGCGTGGATGATGAAGATGGTGATTCGGTACTATTTCCCGAGATTCAAGCTTCTCATCCGAGGGAGGACATTAGTGGCGTAACGGCTCCTCTGCCGAGGGACGTTCCCGAGGAGACGCCTCAGGCATCGGCAGTTATCGGAGCAGAGTCCAGCGAGTTGGGTGTGGCTCCGCCTGCTCAGGATGTGGTGAAGAGGGACTCGCCGCCAAAGTCTGAGGTCCAGCCCCTGCGAAGGTCCAGCAGGACCACAAAGGGTCAACCGCCATCCAGACTAGGATATTAAATTGTATATATTTTCATCTGTATTCCTGTACGGATTTGTCATTGTAATATTCCATGCGGCATGAGGTCATTGGGGTACTTTATCTTGGGGGGAAAGGAATGTGGTAGTGGTGTTCCAGCAAAGGGTTTACGGTACGGTTCGAATATGTTCGAATAGGAGTCGGAAGTAACGACGTCACTGTACTGATCTTAGGGATCAGATTGCTCGGGTCTCACGCAGTAATC
>NC_066560.1:4951504-4999004 GCF_024679095.1 Eriocheir sinensis
CGTCACTCAGGCTCGCCGGGGCGTGTACAGCGCGGCTCCCTTACAATGTACCTGAACGAGGGGAAACTGAGGCTTGTCTGTTAGCGGGTAATTGGTCGGAACAACGTGAGGAAAATTTCATCTACCGCAGACAAGCCTCGGCTTAACTTGATTGAGGTTCATTGCAGGGAACTGCGAGGCACGCCGATGAACCGAGTGATGGGAGGGTGATTGGCTTGTCAAGGCCAGGCGGAGAACGGAATAGTGTCAGTTCAAACCCTTCTCAAGACACACATCAGTGACTCACAAAGATGCCATAGTGTAGGGCTTGTTGGTGGTGCTGGAGTCTGGCTGCTGAGTAGTCACGATGGCCTGAGACACCAAACCTAAACTCTCTCTCCTACCGCGACACATCCTCCAGTGGCAAGGAGGTGGAAGTTTGCGACACGCAGGAGTGCAAGCTGGCCGCCAGCATCATCGAGGCCATGGACACCTCTGTTGACCCCTGTGACAACTTCTACCAGTTCGCATGCGGCGGCTGGATCAACAACAACCCGGTGCCCGAGGACTCATCCCGCTGGTCCCAGATCGACGTGTTGGCCCGCAAGCTGTCCAACGCGTTGGGCACTATCCTGGAGGAACCCATCGACGCCCAGGACCCTGCGCCCATCAACAAGGCCAAAAACTTCTACCTGGGCTGCATGGACGAGCCGCAGCTGGAGGCCCGGGGCGTCACGCCGCTCACTGACTTCCTGGACCAGTTCGGCGGCTGGCCCATGACCATCAACGCCTGGGACGAGACCGCCTTCGACTGGCAGGCCACGGTGGCCCAGAGCAGGGTGCAGGCCGGCTCCACCTCCCTTGTGGAGGTGTGGGTGTTTGCCGACGAGAAGGATACCTTCTCCACCACCCTTTACATCGACCAGACGTCCCTAGGTCTTCCTCGCTCTGTGCTCGTCAACCCAGACAACTACCAGGAGCGCATCGAGGCCTACAAGACCTACATCGCCGCCACGGCTAACATTCTGGCCGAGGCACTGGGCCAGGACGGCAGCCAGGTGGCCGCCGACGTGGAGGTTGTTTTCGCCTTCGAGACGAGCCTCGCCGAGATCACCAGATCGAGCGAGGAGCGCCGGGACATCGACAACATGTACAACCCCATGACGGTGACCGAGCTGAACACACTGACGGGCGCTGACTGGCTGCCGGTGTTGGTGCCCATGTTCGAGGCCAGCGGCGTGACCGTGGACGGCAACACCCGCGTCATCGTGCAGGAGCAGGCCTACATGTACAACGTGACGCAGCTGCTTCAGACCACCAGCCAGCGCACGGTGTCCAATTACTTGATGTGGCGCCTCGTGAGAAGCCTGGGAGACGAGACGACGCAGGCCATGCGCGACGCCTCCTTCCAGTACGACATGGTGGCCAGCGGCGTCCTGGCCGAGGAGCCGCGCGCCACGCAGTGCGCGGACTCCACCAACGACTTCCTGGGGCTCGCCATCGGCACCAAGTACGTGGAGACCTACTTCTCACAGCAGGCCAAGGACGAGGTGAACGCGATGGTGGAAGACCTGCGCGTGTCCTTCGAAGGCCTGTTGGAGGTGAACGAGTGGATGGACAACGCCACCAAGCCGCTGGCGATGGAGAAGGCGGAGGCCATCACCAAGTTCATCGGCTACCCGGACTGGTACGGCAACACCACCGCCCTCGAGACCTACTACGCTGACCTCGCTGACCTCGATCAGCTGACACACTTCGCTAACGTCCTGGCCCTCAAGTGAGTACTGGTGTGTGTGTGTGTGTGTGTGTGTGTGTGTGTGTGTGTGTGTGTGTGTGTGTGTGTGTGTGTGTTCCAGAGGCAAGGTGAGCAATTAGCAAGCAGTGTAGGTTGATTAGATGGTCAATAAGGAAGTTCGTTTAAAGAGAAAGTCGGTCAGTATGCACTCCTTCACTGCACTGACCTCTGTGCGGGTCGCCAGGTCGTGGTTGGCCGTCACCGAGTTCAAACGGCTGGGCAAACCGGCGCAGCGTGACCTGTGGGAAATGCCGCCCACCACTGTCAACGCCTACTACATGCCCGAGTACAACAGCATCACTTTCAATGCCGGCATCCTGCAGCCGCCCTTCTACCGCGCCAACTCCCTCATGGCCCTCAACTACGGAGGCATTGGACAGGTATGGGACAGGTCAGGGGTGGAGGCGGAAGGTGAGTAAAGTAACGCACCTCCTAGCATATGCCCCCCGTTAGTTAGTTAGATACTACATTTATACACAGAGCTACGGCGCCATTGGACAGGTATGGGACAGGGCAGGGGTGGAGGCGGAAGGTGAGTAAAGTAACGCGCCTCCTGGCATATGCCCCCGTTAGTTAGTTAGATACCACATTTATACACAGAGCTACGGCGCCATTGGACAGGTAGAGAAAACATTCATACATCCATACATCCATACATAAGAAGAACAGGTGACTTAGCAGCAGCCCTCCGCACTGCGCGTGTAGCAAATCGATGTTCAATTAAAACAACAACAATAAACAACAAATACAATAACAGAATCAGGGAAAACAACATGATATAACAAAAAGAATCATCACTATAGTTCATCCTCGGACACTGATCTATCTGCATTCTCTTCCTGTTCTTCCTACTCTTCTTCCTTTTCCTCCTCCTATCTTATCACATCCATTTACACCTCTTCCTCCTCCTCCTCCTCCTCCTCCTTCTTTGAGAGAGAAATATTAGTTATTAAACAACTCAGTAACCAACGGCAGCTTTTGAACAGTTGTCCACCTTCATGAAACTCCCCAAACTTCATTTCCATCTAGTTTTCTTGTTTGCCTTACAGGCCATGTTCCTTACAGAGATAACATTCATTAACTATTATTGTGATCGTTACCAATAATCGTGATGTGATGAGGAGGAATGAGATGGAGGAGGCTGTGGTGTTGACTGGGATGGTGGAAGGCAGAAGAGCAAGAGGAAGACAGAGAGAGAAATTTATGGATGGTGTGACAAGAGTGGCGGGAGGACATCTTAAGCCTGCTGAGTCGTTGCAGCTGACAAGAGACAGCATCAGGTGGCGCTCCATGCTTGCCGAGGTCCTGGTGGGTACGACAAGTCGGTAACGGTAACTAATAATCGGCAGCGTTGCCAAATTACCGTACTCGGAGCATATTATTTTTCGGTTTCTCTGATTCACAGCTATTAAAAAAACATCAGTAATTAACCAGTTCAACGCTAGCTACAAGTGAATCCAGTTGTTGGGGAAAGGAAAAAGCCTTGGGGCGGAAATCGGCGAGTCTAACAGGCTGAGTACGACAGTCTGGCAGCGCTGATAATCGATGATCTCCAGCGGCACCGTTTGACAAGCTCGCCCTTCCTCGGCCTGTAAAAAGTACTTAGGGACAGTTCTTCGGTTTCTCGAGTCACTGCAAACAAACAACGCCACGAAACACGACTTGATATCGGATTTAGGTCATTATAATATTGTTAAACGTATCGAGTTCCCGTTACGGCTGTTTCCCAAGGCCACAAATTAGATTACCAGGGTTTTCGTGGTTGATTCTCCCGTTCAAGGTAAAACTATCACTACGATCACAAAACAGTCCACGGAGAGCAGAGGAACTTCTACGAGAGGCTTTTCGGTTCATATATAGGAGGAGTAGGCGTGCTCTATTTCCATGGCTGATTTTTCCGTTCAAAGTAAACCTATCACTAGGATCACAAAACAGTCCATGGAGAGCCCAGGAACTTCTACAAGAGTCTTTTTGGTTCATATGTAGGAGGAGTAGGCGTGGTCTGTTTCCATGGCTGATTTTCCCGTTCAAAGTAAAACCTTCACTAGGATCACAAAACAGTCCATGGTAAGCCCAGGAACTTCTACGAGAGGCTTTTCATACAGTTGAACTAAGGCGCTGATACGTTAATAATAAGGACCTAAGCGATTCTTCCTCCCTGCAGGTGATCGGCCACGAGATTACTCACGGGTTCGACGACCAGGGGCGCCAGAACGAAAAGGACGGGAACGCGGTGCCCTGGTGGACCAACGCGACGCTCGAGGTCTTCCAGAGCCACGCCCAGTGCATCGTCGACCAGTACGACAGCATCCGCCTGCCTGAGCTGGACGGCCTGCTGCCCAACGCTACCCTCAACGGCGTCAATACCCAGGTGGGGAGGGACGTGGTCTGTCAGTCTGTCTGTCTGTCTGTGCGTCTGGGGGAATTCATTACCAAACCCGAATCACACACTTTAAACGGAATGAGAACAGAGCGGACAACGGAGAAATGAGAGGCACTTCTACCATATGATATACCAAGCTCTCCGTTATTTAGATACCAGGCATTACCAAGGCCAAAATCACACTCTTTTTACCTCTTTCTTAGGGTGAGAACATCGCGGACAACGGAGGCATCAGGGAAGCACTTCTGGCCTACAAACTCTACACCGACCGCAACGGGGAGGAGCCAAGACTGCCGGGCCTGACTGAGTACACGCCCGCCCAGCTTCTCTTCCTCAGCAACGCCCACACCTGGTGCACGTCCATCACCGACGAGGGGCTCCTCAACCAGGTGCTCACGGACCAACACTCCCCATCAGAGTACCGCGTGGTTGTCCCAATGAGCAACATGAAGGAGTTTTCGGATGTCTGGGGATGTCCTGCTGGCTCCGGCATGAACCCCAATGACAAGTGTGTGGTGTGGTGATGAGAGTGGTGGTGGATGGTGGTGGTTGTGGTGGTTGAGTGGCAGTTGTGGTTGGTGGTGGTGGGTGATGGTTTTGGTGTTGATGTGTGGATGATCATTGGCGATTGGTGATGAGACTGGTAATAAAAGGTTGTGGTGATGAGTATGCTGTGATTACGGTTGTGGTGATTTGATTGGTGGTTGTGATGGGCGGTGGTGGTGGTGGTGATTTTGGTGTTGTATGGTGGGTGTGGTGGTGGTGGTGATGAAAAGTGTGCGTGGTGATGATGGGGGACGAGGATTCTTTGAGTGCTAGACCTTGTGGTGGTGATGGTGGTGGTGGTGAAGGATGGCGTGGGTGGAGGTGACTGGTGATGAAGAGTGTGGTGGCGGTGATGATGAACATAAGAACATAAGAACGCAGGAGTCTACAAGAGGCCGGTAGGCCTGTACGAGGCAGCTCCTTTGACCCTAAGCTCCCGTGTATCTAACCCCACCTAATATCGCTGTCCATGAATTTATCTAGTCTATTTTTGAATGTGACAATTGTATTGGCACTCACCACATGACTGTTAAGCCTATTCCACTCATCCACCACCCTGTTAGTAAACCAAATTTTGCCTATGTCCCTGTTGAATCTGAATTTATCCAGTTTAAACCCATTACTTCGTGTCCTACCCGGTTCTCTTACCAACAAAACCTTATGAATGTCTCCCTTATTAAAGCCCTTCATCCATTTATAAACCTCGATCATGTCTCCACGCACCCTTCGCCTTTCTAGAGAATGCAAGTTTAACTGTTTGAGTCTTTCCTCGTATGGCAAGTTTCTCAACCCCTGAATCACCTTAGTCATCCTCCTCTGCACCGATTCTAACATTTTGATATCCATTCTATAGTAAGGTGACCAGAACTGAACCGCATAGTCAAGATGAGGTCTAACTAATGCTAAATATAGTTTGAGGAAGACTTCGGGGCTTCTGTTGCTTACGCTCCTTGAAATAAATCCCAGTACCCTAATAGCTCGATTTCTAGCTTGAATGCATTGTGCCCTTGGACGGAGATCAGAGCTCACTAAGACCCCTAAATCCCTCTCGTACCCAGACCTGCTTATGAGAGTGTCATTTAAGCAATAGTTATGTGAGGGGTTCTTCGGTCCTGTATGGGTGATAAATCCTACGAACAAACTTACTATAACATCTACAGTGGTTTTAATCTCCTAAATCAAACTCCATTTAACTTTATTTTACTTTAACTCTCATTTCTCAATTCTCTAAGCACTCCACTCTTCTCCAACTCAGCTTCCATCCTCAACACACTTTCTTTTTCATTCCCTTCTTTTTTACCTTTCCCGTGATCCACTTCTTCCACCGTTACTTCCATTTACTCCACAAGTACTATTCATTTCTCTATATATTTCTTCCTCCTTCGTTTAGTCTTCACCTTTCCCCATGATTCACTTCTTCCTCTCCTTTACTTCCGTTTACTCCACAAATACTATTCATTTCTCTCCATATTTCTTACTCCTCCGTCTATTCTTCACCTACTCTCCACCTTTCCATCTTTGTTACTCTTTTCTCGTCTTCCCTGTCTTTGTATTCTTCTACTTCTTTTACTCCTCACCTACTGTCTCCCTTTCTCTCTTCCTCCTCCCTCTTTGGTTCATCGCCTTTCTTAATCAGCATCCTCTCTCTCCCCTTCAGATTCTTTTTCCCTCCTCCTTGTCAGTTTTCTCCTCCTCCTCCTCCTCCTCCTCGTTTCCTCCGGCGGTGTTTTTCTCTCATATACATACATAGTAGGGTGTCTTATAACAATAGTCTTACTCTACCTCAAGCTACCCACTGATGTCTTACGTACAGCCTCCAGTGAAAGAGTTCTCTCTCTCTCTCTCTCTCAAACATAAACACGCAAAACAATATATAAACAGCGCAACACACACACACACACACACACACACACACACACACACACACACACACACACACATTAATTTCGCAGTTCACTTCGTTAACCTGAACACAAATTAATCAAATGACAAAAAAAAATAAAAAAACGACATTACCATAAAGAAAACACACACACACACACACACACACACACACACACACACATACATAAACCAAAACAACGATCAAGTTCCTGTATGCAATTCGTTACCATGTGAACTCCGGGGCGGCTGGAAACAAAATAAAAAAAATAATAGAAATGATAAATAAAGCAAATCCGTGTTGAAGGAAACTGGTCACCCTTATCGATATGTACTGGCGCCATTTTGAAACAGGGGAGAGAGAGAGAGAGAGAGAGAGAGAGAGAGAGAGAGAGAGAGAGAGAGAGAGAGAGAGAGAGAGAGAGAGAGAGAGAGAGAGAAGAGAAACAGGCAGTGAGACAACGAGAGATCAAACACCAGAATGGATAGAATAATAAACGAAAAAAAAAAGATAAATACATAAATAAATAAATAAATAAAAAGCCTCCCACAAAACATAAGAATAAAAACCAGAAACCGAAGCATTGAGACCGTAAAGAAAAACATCATTCATATGGTCGTTCTTTATGAAGAGCACCGCGTTCTCTTTCAAATATGTATAGTGTTACCAGTTGCTGATGATGATGATGATGCTCGAGGTTTGGCTTTTCACGTTATTGCTGTATTTTTTCCCTCTAATTCCTCCTTTGGTATCAACGTGAAGGCCAACCAGAGAGAAAGACCACCAGACAGTAATAGTAGTGGTAATGGTAGTAGTGGTAGTAGTGGTAGTAGTAGTAGTAGTAGTGGTAGTAGTGGTAGTAGTAGTAGTAGTAGTAGTGGTAGTAGTGGTAGTAGTAGTAGTAGTATTGGTAGGAGTAATTGTAGTAGTTGTTGTAGTAGTAGTAGTGGTAGTTGTAGTAGTAGTAGTAGTAGTAGTAGTAGTAGTAGTAGTTGTAGTAGTTCTTGTAGTAGTAGTAGTAGTGGTAGTTGCAGTAGTAGTAGTAGTAAATAATAATAATGACAGCAACAATATTAATAACAGCAGCAACATTCGCCTCTAAAAAAAATCTCCGATGAAAATAAAATAAGTTATTCATCCGGAAAACTTAACCTCGGAGGATATTGGAGGAGAGGGAAAGTAAATCAAATTCCCGCAGCGTCGCAACCTTATTTTCTTACAGCAACCAGAAAGCTTAAAAGCGAAACAAAAAAAATATAATAAAAGGCCACGGTAGCGCCGGCCAGGAGATTCCCAAAAATTGCCCGAAAGCGGTTTTGGCTCAAAGGAATATTTCGTCAGTATATCATCGTAACTAATCATTGCATCACGTTTTCTCTCTCGGCACAAAAACAAAGAATGGGAGAAGAGTAGAAATCAGAATCTAATTTAGTAAAGTCCACCTCAACAGAATCTGGTCATACGATAGTGGCGGAAGTGACGTACTATACCACCATAACTATCGTAACTTTTTATTATTGCATCATCATTCTCTTTCAATACAAAAATAAAGATTGGAAAAAAAGTAGTAACCTGCATCTAATTTGTAAAGTTAACCT
The DNA here is from genome assembly GCF_024679095.1 of Eriocheir sinensis. NCBI lineage: Eukaryota > Metazoa > Arthropoda > Malacostraca > Decapoda > Varunidae > Eriocheir > Eriocheir sinensis. The sequence continues at coordinate 4,959,688 of NC_066560.1, forward strand.
CAATAGACTCAGCAGCTCATATAGTTGTGGGCGAGGTAATACACTATACTATCATAACTATCATTGATATTATCATTGCATCGTCATCCTCTTACTGTACCAAAAACAAGGACTGGAAGAGAAGAAGAAATCAGAGGAGAATAAAAAGAAAGAAAAAGAAAGAAAGCAGAGAAAAATAGGTGGAGAAAAAAGAAAAGAAAAGAAAACTGTAGATAAAAAAAGAAAAGAAAACAAGAATGAGACTGAAAAAAATACAATAAAACAAAGGCAAAAGAAAGTAAGGTGAAGAAAAAAATAGGTGAAGAAAATAAAAGAAAAGGAAGAAGAATCCAGATAAAAGGAGAAAGAAGGTAAGAGAGGAGGAAAGCAAGAATGAGACGACTGAAAAAATAAAAGAGTACAATAAAACGAAGAAAAATAAAGGAAAAAAGAAAAGTTAAGAAAAAAAAATAAAAAGGAAAGAAAAATGAAAATAAAAGAAGAAAGGAGAAAAGAAAGGAAGAAAAGAAACAAGAATAACACCTCTGAAAAAAGCGCAAAAAAAAACAGACGAAACGAAAAAAAGCGAAGGAAAAAGAAAAGTAAGCAGGGAAATTAAAATAAAAGATGAAGAAACGAAAAAAAGAAAAAGAATGTAGATAAAAAAAAGAAAGGAGAAAAGAGAACAAGAAATAAAAACAACAATGAGACAGCTGAGAAGCGATGAGTTAAAAAAATTGTTAAGTTTACCTCCAGAAACTTTGCATACGGTTGTGGGCGTGGAAACATGTCCCTTCCTGGAATGATATCGTCAACATGTTCTGGGTAATAAATAATAAGTTGTTTTGCTAATGAATTATATTACACGTGGACAAACATTCGACGTTTTCTCATCATTTTCACGGTAAACAAGGGCAGTTCGCTACTTCACTGTTCCATTAGCGTACTCCAATCAGGCGTGTTGCTGTATTCTACGTGGTTTTGACCTAACATATTATTCTCTTTATTATTTTTCGAGCCAAACAGATGACATTTCACTAATTCATTGACCCAGAAATTTGCCTAATGTCGTGCGTGGCCTATTTGAAAAGTTTAAAAGATAATATTCAGACTAAATATACGGCTCCAAAACTAGTTATTGTTTACGGTTTTCATGTAATTATTGAAAACGTGTAACAAGGTGCCGTGTTCACTTTTATCCGGTAACAACCCTAAAACCATCACATCTTACCCACAAATAATTTAGCTGTCTCAAGAACAGTCCGCACAAGTAACAGACCTCATAATTATGATCGTAGCTTACCCAGAAATAGTCATTATCTCAGTAACGAACTGCTCAGGTAATCAAGATCTTGCCCTTATTTAGTGAACAGGTACAAGAAATCATATTACACCATTATCATACCAAGAGATCATTACCCAGAAATAAACACTGTGTCGGAAACAGCCAGCCCACTTAGTCTAAATCTTCCCCGAATATTGTCTTAAAGTGAATAGCTAAAATAAATCATATTATCCCTTTATTATACCCAGACATCATACCCATATTATACCCAAAAATAAACTTCTCGGAAACTGCCCGCGCACGTAGTCAAAATCTTCCCCGTATATTGAAAAAGTGAAAACAAATACACTCTTCAACTCTACCTGTCCAGTGTGCGGAAAGAGGCTGCAGCACCACCACCAAGGAGCACAGGAACAAGCGACACTCCCCCTCCGTTGCTGGGGGTCCACTGACTGACTCCTTGACTCACCTTCTCGAGCCCGCGACCCAAACACTCGAACCTGATTGGCTGACGAGGAAAAATATTGGAACATCTCTCTCTCCCGACCATTATATGCATCAGAAAAAGGTGCTCTCTTGTATATAATAACTACCAAGACACCATGCATCACTTTATTATCATTATTAGTAAGGAAAGCATAAGATCACCCTCTCTCGAACGCACAAACCAGATACTCAAACCTGATTGGCTGACGAGGAAAAATATTGGAACATCTCTTTCTCCCGACCATTATATGCATCAGAAAAAGGTGCTCTCTTGTATATAATAACTACCAAGACACCGTGCATTACTCTTTGTTAGTAACGAAAGCATAAGATCTCCCTCTCTCGATCGCGCGAGCCATTATGCGAACTCGGTTGACTGACGATGAAAAATATTGGAACGTCTTATATTCCCAATCTTTATAATCATCAAAAACAGGTGATTTCTTATAATATAGTAACTACCAAGACATCGTTCATCACTTTATTATCATTATTATTAATCCAAAGTAGCTACCCATGCATTAGAACTCTCATTCTCTCTCTAGAACCATACACACGAACCTTATTGGCTAAAGAGGAAAATAATATTGGAACGTCTCATTACCTTACCTCATCCTCCCGATCCTTATAGACATCAAAAAAGGTAAATCACGCATGCAATAACTACCCATTACCGTGCATTCGTCTTTCTTACCATTTTTATTAGTCTTAAGTAATATTCGAAAGCATGACAACCCTCTCTCTCTCACTCGAATCTGATTGGCTGACGGAAGAAATAAAATACTGGAACGCGATCACTATAGGCATCAGAAAGGGTAACTCACGCACACAATAACTAGCCATCACCGTGCATCAGTCTTTATTATCGTTATTATTAGTCCAAAGTAGTCGCGTAAGCATCAGAACAGCTCAATGGATAGGATTACAGTAAGTCTATAATGTGCATCGACGAGCCACAGGACGAGAGCCGCTGTTCCCTTGGCCAGCACCCCGTTATCGCCAGCGCCAGGGAAGAGGAGAGCTTGGCCACCTTCATAACGGGCGCCATCTTGTTACCGAAAGAGCCGCGCGAAATTCAAATTTATGCGGATACAAGAGAAGTTTCATTTGTTCTCTAGGTATCGTAAGCGTGTTTTTTGTGCTCTGGGTATCGTAAGGGTGTTTTTTGTGGGTTCTGGGTATCGTCAGTGTTTTTGTGTGATTTTTATTCGTGTTTTAGGTATCGTCAACGTGTTTTCTTAGTGGTCTTTGTATCGATAGTGTTTTTTTGTGCTCTATGTATTGTCAAAGTGTTTTCTTAGTGCTTTAGATATCGTAAAAGTGTTTTTTGTGCTCTAGATATCGTTAGAGTTTTTTCTTAGTGCTCTATATAGTATCGTTAGTGTGTTTTTTGTGCTTTAGATATCGTCAGAGTATTTTTTATGTGCTCTAGATATCGTTAGAGTGTTTTTTGTGCTCTAGGTATCGTTAGTTTTTTCTTAGTGCTCTATATAGTATCGTTAGAGTGTTTTAGTGCTTTAGATATCGTCAGAGTATTTTTTATGTGCTCTAGATATCGTTAGAGTGTTTTTTTGTGCTCTAGGTATCGTTAGAGTTTTTTCTTAGTGTTCTATATAGTATCGTTAGAGTGTTTTTTGTGCTATAGGTATCGTTAGAGTTTTTTCTTAGTGCTCTATATAGTATCGTTAGAGTGTTTCTTGTGCTATAGGAATCGTCATGATCTGCAAAAATGACGTAATCACACACATACGAACACACATACACTTAAAAAAAAATCCATTGTATCCACGTCAGTTTGAATTCTGCGCGTCTTTTTTTTTTTTTTTTTTTTTTTTTTTTTTTTGGTAACAATGAGACGCCTGTGTTGAGGGTGGCCACACTCTCCCATTCTGCTGCGCTGGTTATCACTACTCACGTACGTATACATGACTACTACGCTACTATTTTACAGAGGATACCCGAGGCTTCCCTTACACCACTCCGAGACATGTTCAGGCCGAGGAGAATAACAGAGTGACTGAGAGTTTGGTCTTGACACACGCCGAGGGGGAGCTGGCCGGCCTCTCGCTGCACACACACACACACACACACACACACACACACACACACACACACACACACACACTCACACAGGGGCAATGGTCGGGTTATGCGTGTCAGTTTACAGTTTTACAGATTCAGTTCGTGCTGCAAGTCAATCAGTTATATGAAAAACTAATGTAATAGCTATTCATGTTGTTTGATTGAGAGAAAAAAAACCTGTTAGATATAGAGTTACAGAGATAAGTAAATATAGGTATAGATTTACAGGTTTAATTCATGCTGCGAGTCATTGACATTAGAACTAACCGTAATAAAGATATATATATATATATATATATATATATATATATATATATATATATATATATATATATATATATATATATATATATATATATATATATATATATATATATATATATATATATATATAAATAACATGAATATTCAAAGCAATTTGTATATATATAAAAATAAAACTAAGCAATGTAACAAAAAAAAGGAACTCCGTCTGTGTATATATATAAATCAAAACTAAGCAATATAACAGCACATAATCAACAAAGAGCTCCGTCTGTGTACATATATAAATCAAAACTGAGCTATGTAACAAAACAGTCGGAGAATCTTTAACACCTCACCACGGAAGATTGAACAGCATCGCCTCACGACACAACATTATGAGCTCGCCGGCACGCTGGGAGACCGGGAAGGAGAAGAACTAATTGGAGCGACAAGCCATTGCCCTTACAGCCACGACCGCTCCTTCACAACATTACCCAGAACACCACCAACTTTCGACCTCATTATCTCTCAGTCCTTCAAGCTTTAAACCTGGCAACGGGAACAGGATTTTTATTACCGCGTTCCTGGAAAAGCGACAGATAGAGAGAGAGAGAGAGAGAGAGAGAGAGAGAGAGAGAAAGGATTGATAGATAGAGAGGTGGAGGTAGAGAGGAAGAGACTAAAAGGATAAAAAAATAAAATGACCTGAGCACAAATTACTTTTTTCAATAATGCACAAACTCATTACCTTTGACGCGACGCTGAATTCATGTCTCATACATATTATATTATTACTTCCCGACATGGTGAAAGTTCAAACCGTATATTCTCTCTCTCTCTCTCTCTCTCTCTCTCTCTCTCTCTCTGTCATGTATGTAGGAACAATGCCTCATATGAATTATATTTCCATTATTAACTGTCTTGTTTCAATATATATTCTCCTCCTCATCTTCCTCTTGTTCCTCCTGCTCCCAGTTCTCTACTTTCATCTTCTCGATCGACATAACATTTCACTCAACATATAAGTCTCTCTCTCTCTCTCTCTCTCTCTCTCTCACACACACAAACACACACACAAACTCGACATTCTTAGCTTCTTTTACTACTACTACTACTACTACTACTACTACCACATCCCTTTCTTCATATTACTATTCTTCTACTACCATTACTACTATTTTGCTCTTTCAACTTCCTCTTCCCCTGATTCTCACTCTCACTCACTCCCCTTCGTTTTTCCTTTCTTTACACACACACACACACACACACACACACACACACACACACACACACACACACACACACACGCATCGCTACGAACATTAAAATTTCCTTCACCTAGTGGCATTAAATTAGAGCGGAGTGATGCGACAGAGCAACAGGAACACGCGAACAAAGGGACTCTTGTGTGCATGGCGAAGCGGAAGAAAAAAAAATACGATGCTATGCGGAATAAAAAATAAAATAATAAATCACTACATTACAGCCAGTACAGAGAACACACACACACACACACACACACACACACACACACACACACACACAGACCAACACACTGGAATATTGAAAGCGAAACGGATTGGCAGACAGACAGACAGACAGACAGATAAGACAGAACAGAGAAGACGACAGGAAAATACATTCACCATTATTATTATTATTATTAGTTATCGTTATCGTTATTCCGACATTATCTACAGGTAGGCGATGACGACGACGACGACATGGCAAACTAAAGAGTATTTGAGCCTCAGACAGACACCGTTTCTAGGCTTGTGAACGAAATAATAAGTCATCTTTTTATACATGTTCGTGGAATGTGATTTGGCTGGTTTCTTTTTTTTATCTTGTCTTTTTGTTTGTTTGTTTGTTTGTTTTTTGTGCACATATATATTTTTTGTGACTATCTAAATCTTGGTCTGGTAAAGAAAATAATAATTTAATCATATATTCGTAGACTTTGATTTTGCAGTTGTTGTTTTTTTTATCTCATCTTCTTTCAATTGTTTGTTTCCATGTTTTTTTTTTGTGTGTGTGTGTGTATGTGCGTATATATTTTACTGCTAACTTAAATCTTGGTCTGTTAAAAGTATCTTGGTACGTTTTTTTTTTATTTAATTATAGTTTTTTTTTTAATATCTTCTCATTATTTCAGCTGCTTGTTTCTTTTCCAGGTGTATATACATATATTTTAGAGATAACAGTTAATGCCTGGTCTGTTAAAGAATAAGATACCTTGGTACATTATTTAAACTTGGATATACTTTTTCTTTCTTTTTTTTTGCCTCTTTGCTTTCCAGTTGCATACATAAACAACACATTACTAACTGTTAATTCGAAGACTATTGAAGAGAAAAATATTATATTGTTATTATCGTGATGGCTGATGTTACTCTTTTGTCTTCTTTTTTAAACTGTTTTTGCGCCTTTGTTTTACCATCACAAACAAACATATATTATTAGTTGATATAATTCTAGACTGCTAATATACAACTTCTTACATTTGTGAAGTTTGGATATACTATTTTCTTCCTCTCTATATATAAGTGTCATTATAAGTGTGATTTATCCTTCTTTTGCATGTTCATTTTTCATTACTTGCCGTTACGAAAAAAAAAACGCAGAATCCTAAAACGTTTTCAGAGGCATATTCTTTTACTTCTTGGTACTTTTGTCTTCTACCTGCTCAACATCTTCAGGTAATTGCATGGATTCACTCAGCTCTTCTCTCCTTTACCTCATGACACTAATAACGTCAATAGGTTGTACACTGCCGACCTTCGATATTATTCACTCTATCTAAATGTCACGTATTACTTCACTAGACACGGTGAGTATACGATACCGGTCAAACTAAATGAGAAGAAGAATCCATGACACTTTAATAAGGGAAATAAATACCCTCCACTGAAGTAGCAAAAATGACCAAGATATAACAAAATATATGCGTAAGTGAAACCACCTTTATAATCACACAGTTTCCTCTTTCTCATCTCTATACCTTATCTTTTTAATTATATGCTTGGGTGTATATTGCATTCGCCTCACCCGCGTACAAATATTTCAAGACTTGCCGTGCTGCTCTCTCTTGCGGTGCCGGCGGAGACAGAGGAAAAATATATATTAGTGTGCGAGACAACAGCGTATGTATAAGTAGATGGTGCGGTGCGGGGGAGACTACGTGCGGCGATCGAGATTAATGTTGCCTGGTTTCGCTTTTCCTCCATTTTCTGCTCGGCTCCACCTCAACGCACCTTCTCCGGAAAATGTATTTCTTCCCTTAATTTCCTTTATCTTCTCATCTCTTTCGTTCGGCTTCTTGGAAACTCCTCGCAAGCTTTTCAGTATATATCATTTTCCTCTATGTTTTCTTTTATCTTTAATATTCTGTCTAGTCTGGAAAATGACTCTGCTTTTTTTTTATTTATCTCTTCTTTCATCTTTATACTTTGAAACTGGTCTTTTGTTTTTCTCTTTTGCTTCACCTTTATATTTGGGAATTGTGACTTTGTATGCTGAATATTTCACGTCATTTACTTCCTTTTTATGCTCTTGGCTGGAGACGGCTGAGTGATGTAACAAATTATGTTTTTCCTTTTCTGTGAACATGACGATACTTTTTATTAGCCGCTTAATAATGTTCTTCGTTTCTCTTTTAATGATTTCTTCGTAGGGCAAGTCGGTCATGTAATTGAATGTTTCCACTTTCTAGTCACACGAACTTACTCTAATATACAGGACTTCGGGGAATACACAAGAAGAACAACAATTGTACCATGTCTCGCCCCAGCAACAGACCCTTTCTCCCTTTCTCCAAGACCGAGACCAAGAGCCTTAACTCACTCGAGGCAGCTAAGGTTCTCGAGACGTGGCCTGACTTACCCTTAACTCACATCCACGACGGAGATATTATATAGACAAATCGGTGAACAAAAGAATAGTCATATACCTGCAACATCGTAAGAAAGGATTGAGATCATGCCTTCTGTCATTTTCCTTTTTCCTTTCTTTCTTTTAGCGAGTTAATACAAAAAGGAAAAATAGATATGTAAAAGTCAATGGTCCACTCTCAAAGTCCGTAACCCTGTACACACACACTGGGATCACTCCCTTCATTACTCCTTTCCTGCCTTCTTTTCTTCCTAGCTCCTCTATTTGACATGACCTCAAAACATAAACCCTTTCTCATCTTCCTCCCAAAAACAACCAGCCACTGTTCACTGTACACTAGCATCACCACAACCAACATAGTCAGTCAGTCAGTCACTCATTATCAGCATCAGTGATGATCCATATCAGCCACTATTTGTGCACTATAGGACAAGGACTTTACCAAAGTCTTCCACCTTTCTCTGGTGTTATCAATCGCTTAGTATTCTCCAACAAGGAGTTTGAAAACTCTCCACAGCAGGAATCTTCTCTTCATCTTCCCGCCTTATATTAATTCTTCTTTTCTTCCGTGCCTACCTTATAGGCTTGCCTTATCCTCCCTCTTGCCCTCTGGCCAACCTGCATTACCTCCTCTTCTTACGTTAATGCCGGGTCTTCTTGCCTCTCTCTCTGTCCACTCAAACGGTACACGTACCAACACACGATAATGCGGAACGCCAGCAGAGAAACCTCCTTTTGCATCGACGCTCCGGCAGCCACGGACCTCCTCACGCCACAGTAGGTTAGGACAGACTGCACTCATCAGGCTGGGCGTCTCTCACTTGCTGCTTAGCCTTCTTGGACGACCGGCGGATGAGCGAGCGACTTCGGGGCTTGTTTCTGGAGAAGGCTGAAGGAGGGGTGGACCCGCTGGCGCCTCCGTTCTGCAATGAGTCAGAGGAGAAGGAAAAGGTTGAAAGTCACTGGAGTAGGAACGAAGGTGTGGTTGGTGCTGGTGCTGGTGGTGGTAGTGGTTATTGCTGGTGGTGGTGGTGGTGGTGGTTGTGATGGTAACAGTGAGGGAAGCGATGTGATTTAGATGGAATTAATATCTGCATGGTTATACTGTTTGTGTACATACCAATGCCTCCTTTGTTCTCTCGCTCTATGCCGTGTTTATGAGAGAGAGAGAGAGAGAGAGAGAGAGAGAGAGAGAGAGAGAGAGAGAGAGAGAGAGAGAGAGAGAGAGAGAGAGAGAGAGAGAGAGAGAGAGAAATTTCCGGGATCGCTATCAACCGAAAACAAAATATGACTGCAATGTTATTTTCCAATTTCGTGACTGATTACACACACACACACACACACACACACACACACACACACACACACACACACACACACACACACACACACACACACACATACACACACACTAATAATATGATGCCTCGGTAACCAACATTACTTCCTGACAGAAAATATTTATCTGTTGTTGTTGTTGTTGTTGTTGTTGTTGTTGTTGTTGTTGTTGTTGTTGTTGTTGTTGTTGTCGTTGTTGTTGTTGTTGTTGTCGTTGTTGCTGTTGTTGTTGTTGTTGTTGTTGTTGTTGTTGTTGTCAGGGCTGATGACATTTTTGTTCTTCCTGTCCTTTGCAATTCATGTTTTTCTTTTCCTTTTTCTTGTGCTTGTTCTTATTCGTTCTCCAAATCTTCCTCTTCCTCCTCCTCCTCCTCCTTCCTTTCCTGATGTTAATTGATTATCCTGTCATTGTTAAGTTATGACAGCATATCCATCTAAACTGTGTGTGTGTGTGTTTGTGTGTGTGTGTGTGTGTGTGTGTGTGTGTGTGTGTGTGTGTGAGCGCGTGCAGGAACGAATTTTAAAACACTGATGTGAAAAATTAAGAGTTAAGTGAATGTCATCTCTCTCTCTCTCTCAGCACATTAAAGATTATCGAACCGCGCTAACTTAACCTTTTTATCTCCCTTCACTTCGGTCACTCTCACTTACTATCGTTCGGCAGAGGTCCGCTGCGTATTGATCACTCTCAGGGAAAGAATATTATTGAAAGTGTAAATGAAAATAAAATAACGGATCTGAAATAGCTACTCGAAAGTCGACAATAACAACAACATCAAAAAGGAATAGTAGTAGTAGTAGTAGTAGAAGTAGAAGTAGTAGTAGTAGTAGTAGTAGTAGTAGTAGTAGTAGTAGTAGCAGTGCAGTAATGGCAGAAGTAGTAATAGTAGTAGTAGTAGTAGTAGCACCGTCAGTTATCCACAATATGCTAGTATATAACAACAACATTTCAATTTGGTAGGCAAAGTTTAAATCAGCTATTATGGAGTCGACGTAACAAATTGGGTAAACTTTAACTTCAACAACACTAAGTCTCAGTAAATCTCCTGCCACATTTAACACCAGCAGAATGATCAGCACAAGGTTTGCAGCATGATTTCCACTTATTGCAATTCACTTCCCAATCCCTACAAGACAAAAAGTGTGTCACGGGCGTGGCGTTGCCTAGTGTGTGATGCGGTAAACTCTACGGACACAGCAAGCCACGTTAACATTACTCCTCGGTTTCCACGATGAGCAATGTGAATACCCCGATGCGTTAGGCCATACCATAACCACCTAGGCACCGGAAAGCACTTAATCTGAATAGACTTTACATATATACTTCTATCCCTGTCTCACTCTCTCTCTACCTAGCAACTTATAATCCTCCCCTCTTTCTTCCTTCTGGCTATCTATACCTCCCATTCTCTATCTCCTCCTCAATCTCTTTCGTGGGTTGCTAATAAGACGGATAAGCTTTGTCAATTCGGCGTAACAATCGTTCTCGGCGCTGGCAAACAAGCGGGAGTGACAGCAAACAACGTAAGTGAATGTAAACAGGAGTCGGTGGCGCTCTCTTCCGCTAAGTTTTGACAAAGGCTGGTTAAGAGAGAGAGAGAGAGAGAGAGAGAGAGAGAGAGAGAGAGAGAGAGAGAGAGAGAGAGAGAGAGAGAGTGAGAGAGAGCAGCTCAATCTTTTTTCTCTATTTTTCTTTGGTTTAATCTTTCCTCTGCTTACTGATGCTTCACTTCCTCTCGTTTTCTGTTTGTGTCTGTTTGTTTACTTCTTTTTAGGGGAATTATCTGTTTACCTGCCTGACTACATAATCATTTGCCGGCTTACTGAAACACACACACACACACACACACACACACACACACACACACACACACACACACACACACACACACACACACACACACACACATCAACACACACAAAGGGAATCCCACAAAAGGAGAGAAGCTCAAAAAGTTTTAATTAAATATCTTTTACAAGACAATATTTAAAAAGAAAAATATGTGTAAGAAACCCAAGCAAAGAAGGCGCGAACCTCTTTATCGGAGGCCGAGGGGGATCCAATCCTCTTGGGTCCTCTTAAGTGTAATTAGCGGACTTTGTGTTCGGCCTAATGAAAAAAACGGGCTTGTGGCGGCCCAGGGAAGAGGAACAGTAGCTAGGCTTTTTTTCTATATTATCTTCTTACTTTTTTATTCCTCTTCCACTTTCCCTTTTTGTTGCATTATTTTTCTCCTCTTTATTATCATTCTAATTCTCATTCTTATCATCATCATTATTATCATCATCAAGGTGTCATTATCATAGTCATTATCATCACCGTCATCATTGGTCATATCGAGTTTCAGGGATACTAGTTTCATTACCATCTTTACCACCATCATCATCATCATCATCATCACAAATATCATCATCATTGTTACCACCACAACCACCACTACTGCACTCATCACCATCATCACCACCATCATACCCACCACCACAACCTACATCACACTTCACTATCTCTCCCCTTCTACTTCTCTCCTCTCTCCCTCCCTCGGTCCTTTCAATTGTTTCTCCTTCATAATCCTATTCTAACAACTTCCAACATTTTGCCAAGTTCGCTAATCCCCTTATAACTTTCACCGATGCTTTCATGAGCCTTCCAACCCTCTATCTCACCATCCACCAGCCAGCCAGCCAACCACACTACCTTATACGGATTAAGGCGCTCACCAACCTGTAATCATCCTTATAAAGACATATCCATCAGTTCGTACTCATCCTTGATATTAGGACTCACATTCAGTAAGGAAATCTACTCAGTATAATGAAGAGGAGGCAATGGTGGTGGTAGTAGTAGTAGTAGTAGTAGTAGTAGTAGTAGTAGTAGTAGTAGGAGGAGGAGGAGGAGGAGGAGGAGGAGGAGGAGGAGGAGGAGGAATGGTGAATCATTTATTTTCAATCACATTCTATAAAAAAAATATTGAGTTTACCCTCGTCAGATATCTCAGTTAGTAAATCAGTCACACCACCACCACCATCACCAGTTAGACTGTTAGACAGTCAACCACCTCAGCCAGTCAGCCAGACACACGACCACTACCACCCCCACCAGTAAGTCAGTCAGTCAGTCAGTCCCCACCACCACCATCATTCGTCCACTCAACTATCACCCCCAGTCAGGAAACCACCACCACCAGTCAGCCAGCTATTACCACGACCACCTGTCAGCCACTTGAGCTTACAGATGCTTATATCAGCTTATTAAAATATTATCTCTTCGTATTGCTTGATCTAAAACATTATAATATACTTAGGCTATCTACACAAATACAGCCTCTCCGACTTATTATAATGGGCTATACTTGTGTTACAAGCTACAAGTGCTTACAAAAAAACATTATCTCTTTTCGTTCTGCTTTATCTAAAATTAAGTGTTTTTTAGGCTATCAACACACGTGTAGTTTCTCCGATTTGCTAAGTAAGTTACACTTGTGTTACATTCTACAAATGGTTACAAAAAGAACACTTGGTGCCAGTGGTTTAAGATAAAGATCCGAACCACAGTCGCAGGCCATGTGCCAAGTGGAGGGGTTGGTGCGAAGTGTCAGTGACCAGCGACACTCATGTGTAGAAGTCAATGACGAGCGACACTTGTGTGTATTAGTCACTCATTTACTTCCTCTAGAATATTAGTAAGCTTTCCTAATTAGTGCATCATTATTTAAGACAGTAAAGAATCAATACACGTTCTAACAAACCACATAAGTGCCAACATTCGCCTAAACATTGGTTTGGTGGGTGGCGACACATACAAACGCCATCACAAGTTACTCGCGGCCGTCGGGCGGCGCCACTGTTCCCGGTACTGATTCCCAAGAGGCGGGCGCGAGTGTCCTCACTTTACTGTCCACACTCTTTGGTAGTAGTGTAAATGGCAGACTGTGCTGCTGCTGATGATGATTAGAATAAACTAATATCAAGGTAATGCGTTAAACAAACTGTCATTAAACATTTCTCTCAAGTTGTATATTTTTTTCCCTGATGATTACTAATTACAATCGTGCGTACAAACTGGAGAGCATACACTTTCCAATTCTTCCCAAATTTGTTCCTCTTTTAACCTTTTTCCACATTATTTTTCCCCCAGGGCGAAGGAGGCCCCCTGACGATAATTACTTTTACGCTTTTCACAGGATGACCTCTCTCTCTCTCTCTCTTCTTTTTCTTACCTTGTTTACTTAATTTCTTCCCAAGCACGAAAAAGGACACATGTCAATCACTCTTCCTCCTCCTCCTATTCCTCCTCCTCCTCCTCCTCCTCCTCCTTATATTCCTCGTTAATCTCTTTCTCATGAGAATCTTGAGTAAAAGTTGAAGGTTAATCACAGAAGTCTCTCTCTCTCTCTCTCTCCGGCAAAATACCTTAGGCTGTTGCAAATTCTGAACGCGAACATTTTCTAGTTAATCAAACCATCAGATGGCCAATGAATGTTGATGTGGACGAGGGAGGAAAGGGAGCAAACATCGAATGAAAGGGAGGAGAGGGAAGGAAGGGAGGGAAGGGAAGGCTGGAGGGAAGGGGGAAGGAAGTAAACCAGATGAAACAAGGGAGGAAAGGGCTGATAGAGTGAAAAAGGGACGTAATGGAGGTGAGGGTAGAGAGAGGGAGGAAAGGAGGGAAGGGAGGAGACACTGGAGGAAAGGACAGGGAAGAGAGGAAGAGCAGAAGGGAGGAAAAGCAAGAGGAAAAGGAGGAGAGAGGGAGGAAGGGACGAAAATGGAGGGAAGTATAGAGATAAGGAGGGAGGAAAGAAAAGAAACACCGGAGGAAAGGGAGGAGAACGGAAGAAAGGAGGAAACGGAGGAAAAGGCGAAGAGTGGGGGAAGAAGGAAAACGGGTGGAGGAGCAAAGGCAGGGAGCAAAGGGTAACAGGAGGAATCGAGGTATAATATTTTGATCAATTTACACACCCCTTAACCGTCCTTCACTTCATCTTATCCCTCCTACATCCCCTTACCCTTATTTACATCACCTTACTGCCCCCTTAACCATCTCTCTTTACCCCCCTTCACATCCCCGTACCACCTATCTCCATTACATCACGTTTTAAAAATCCTCCATATATAACACGCGTTTAAAAGCCTTCAAACAACTATACTAACACACACACACCTAACCGGCATTATCACTCATCCATTACAGACTCAAATAAAGTCTAACAATCTTCCTTTTTACTGCATTTCTACCCCCTATGAGTTCGCGTCTATATTGCAAGCGCTTCCTTCCCTGGCCATTCCTTTGATATCGTTTCAGCTAAATAAGTCAACCAGAAACCGTTCCCTATGAGTTTTCTATGCGCCACTTTGATGAGAGAAAGTGGTAGTAGTAGTAGTAGTAGTAGTAGTAGTAGTAGTAGTAGTAGTAGTAGTAGTAGTAGTAGTAGTAGTAGTAGTAGTAGTAGTAGTAGTAGTAGTAGCAGTAGTAGTAGTATAGTAGTGTAGTAGTAGTAGTAGTGTAGTAGTAGTAGTAGTGGTAGTAGTAATAGTAGTGGTAGTTGTAGTAGCAGCAGTAGTAGTAATAGTGGTAGTGGGAACAGATAGGCCAAGAAAAATAAGTAAGTGGAAGAGAAGTTTGTGGAATTTCACAACACCCAAAAAAGTTTAAAAGCTGACGATGATTTATTTTTTTAGTTGTTAATTACGAACTTTCATCTTATTCATCTCCGCCTGTCTCCTGAACCGCAGTAAAAAGAACCGCACAAGTACCTCAGTTTTACGCTAGTTTACCTTACGTGTTATGAGAGAACGCGAGGTAAACACTCCGATGTAGTATTCTTCCCAAAAAATGACTCTCTTAATTACATACACGGCTACACGGAATCCCTCACCACCTATACGTCTTCTCAAGGCAAATACCACTGCTTAAATCACGGCGAACTCCCATTCCGCGGTCTCTTGAGGATATCAACCCACGCGTGAAACGAGAAATACACGAGCCGTACTTTGAAGAGCAGTGATGTTAGGGGATGAGGCTTGAAAGGAGTGTAGGCGTGGTAGGCTTAACCCGGTAGCAGCGACGGGGCAAATTTGTGGCCTTACCGTGTACCAGCGACGGGCCATAATTTTGCCATGATATACAGTAAACCCCTAAAAAATAGATGATGCATAAACTGATCACAAATGCGTTGAAATATATTATGAAATGGTTTGCGTGAGTGATGATTTTTTCTCATTTTCCTCGCTTAGAGTGGCCTTTAAGAAACATGATCCCCGCAGCTACCGGCTTAAGGCTCACATTCTCAAACATTTCTGGGCTCACACACCCACGTTTGATAAGACTTTAGCAGAGGATGCGGTCATTTGCGTGGGTAGCTTTACGAGTCTAGGAATAATTTAACAAGGCTTCTGTACCATGATTGCGGCAAAACACTCATGGGAACCCGACGTATCTTCTTTGTGGCCTTGTGGAATGGTTATCATGAGGGTTGAAAGTATTTGATAAGGCTTTCCTAGTGGTTATGAGTATTTCCATGGCTTTTGTAATGGTTGTGAGTGTTTCCGTGGCTTTTGTAATGGTTGTGAGTGTTTCCGTGGCTTTTGTAATGGTTGTGAGTGTTTCCGTGGCTTTTGTTATGGTTGTGAGTGTTTCCATGGCTTTTGTAATGGTTGTGAGTGTTTTCATGGCTTTTGTAATGGTTGTGAGTGTTTTCATGGCTTTTGTAATGGTTGTGAGTGTTTTCATGGCTTTTGTAATGGTTGTGAGTATTTCCATGGCTTTTGTAATGGTTGTGAGTGTTTCCATGGCTTTTGTAATGGTTGTGTGTATTTCCGTGGATAGGTTTTTTTAACGTTTTTGCCTATGGCGCCGGTAGGTTTTCTTCATAGGGTCTGATGGTCGGCCCCAGCCCGTTGTGGCGCAGGCAAGCGTTTTATAGTGGCGCCACCTTGCATTGGCTCATGCTGCCCCCCGGAGGTCATCTTTGATCCTAGAATCTAGAGTCCGGGTTGATAGGTAGTGTTCTGGACAGCATGTGGGTAGTTTTAGGCTACTCGGCGGTGACTGAAAAATCCCAGCTTGTGGCACCGGGTGGGGCGCAAACCCGCGTCGTCCTGAACGCGACGCCGTCACGCTATCCACTCAGCCACCACCCTCTGTGGCCTTTGGAAATGATTGTTGTAAAAGTCCACATTCTCAATCATGTCGGGGCTTACACCCACATTTGTCAAGACTTCCGTAGAGGTTCTTGTGGGTGTTTCCATGGGGGGGTTAGTTTTATAAGTCTAATGATAGATTGACAAGCCGTCTGTACCATATATGCAAAAACCACCCATAACAACCCCACGCATCTCCTCTATGGCCTTTAGAATTTCATGTTGAGTAGAAAACGTCTGAAAATACGGTTTTATAAGATGTGTCGCAACGGGCAGCCTGAGACCCGTTTTCTATTCTCTTTAGTCTCTTTCACGGGTGACTAATCAATACTTTTTGGCTTGCTTCTTACCATCTGCCGCCTCTTGCTAGGGCCCACAGGGAGATTTGCAATGTGTTTGATGTAAGGGCGTGTGGGTGTTCTCTCTCTCTCTCTCTCTCTCTCGGCAAACACCCACGTTACATGAATACAATCTTATCGAATGGTTATTTTTCTTCTTTCTTTTTCCTCCTTAAACGTTTTCTACTTTACTGATAAGCTAGGAGGAGGAGGAGGAAGAGGTGGAGGAGGAAGAGGAGGAGGAGGAGGGGGAGGAGGAGGAGGAGGAGGGAAGTTCTTTCTAACTTTTTTTATCCTTCTTTAACTTATTTACCATCCCTTTTACCCTCGTTTCTCTTCTCTTCTTTTAATATTTTCCTGTTTCCATAATGATAAAGGAGGAGGAGGAGGAGGAGGAGGAGGAGGAGAGGGAAGAGGAGGAAGAAGTAAGGATAAGGAGTCGTATCTCTCTCTCTCTCTCTCTCTCTCTCTCTCTCTCTCTCTCTCCCTCCTTTAGACTCTAGGCAAACAGAGAGAACAAACACAAGGGGTGACTAAACTAAACTCACACACACACACACACACACACACACACACACACACACACACACACACACACACACACTTAAACACGTTCTACTTCCCTTCCAAATCCAATCTTCATCTTCCTCCTCCTCAATTTTTTTTTCTTCCTCTGTCTTCCCTCTCCTTGTCTCCCCTTCTCCTTCTCCAATGACCTATACCTTGCTCGTTCTTTTCCTTTTTCATTTGCTTCTCTGTCTCCCCCTCACTACCTCCTCCTCCTTCTCCTCCTCCTCCTCCTCCTCTCCCACGTGCAGGAGGTGATAAGATGAAGCGTGACTCGGAGGGACAAAGGATGTAATCAGATGCCATAATTGAATGACTCCTGGCGGGACAGAGTGACAGGTGAGGGAGTCCGGAAGGGGTGTGGCTGCGGGGGGGTGGCGAGGGACGTGTGTGAGAGGGGTGTGGCCAAAAGTGGTGAGGGTGAAGGAATTGTGACTTACGAGGTGTGGTTGAGTGTTGTAGGTTGGATTGAGATGTGGCTGAAAGAAGGAGTTTATAGAGATGTGGTTGATTGTAGGTTAAGAGAGAGAGGGTGGCAAGGTGTGGCTCAGGAAAGAGTAGTTATGTATTTAAAGGGCGTGTGGCAAAAAGATTATATGGCTTCTTGAGGAGTGTGGCAAGTGTGGCTAGGAAAAGGTAAGACTACAGTGAATGGGTGTGGCTGTACGAGTGTGGCTAGAAAAAAAAAGAAATAAAAACTAACGATAAAAGTGATTAAGAAAAGATAAAAAACGAGAAATAGAAACATCACAAAAGCTAGAGGGTTGATGCTAAAGAAGAAAAAAGACAAACAAAGATGAAGAAAAAAAAAGACAGACAAGAGAGAGAAAATAAACGACAGATATGAAGAAGAACTTGTAAGAAAATAAGAACAAAAAGATCAAGTATTTTTCCATTGTCAGGTAAAATGTAGAAAGGTAAGTCATTAGAGAGGAAAAATACGATACTAACGAGAGAGAGAGAGAGAGAGAGAGAGAGAGAGAGAGAGAGAGAGAGAGAGAGAGAGAGAGAGAGAGAGAGAGAGAGAGAGAGAGAGAGAGAGAGAGAGAGAGAGAGAGAGAGAGAGAGAGAGAGAGTTGAAAAAATTAATATCAAAGCACAGGACGAAATATGGAAATGAAACAAGAGAAAAAGAATTGGAGGAGGAAAAAAAAAGATGAGAAGGAGGAGGAGGAGGGGAACGAAAAGGAGAAGGAGGAGGAGAAGAATGACGAAGAGAAGTCTTATGATGGTTATGACCTTTACTCCCTTTCCCATCTCCCTTCTTTCCTCTCCTCTTCCTCCTCCTCCTCCTCCTCCTCCTCTCCCTCATCCCGTTGCCAAGGAGAAATATTGGAGGATAGGTTACTGGGACGACGTTACACTGCGTTATCGTTATTATCACTGTTATTACTATCATCATCATCATCATCATCATCATTATTATTATTCACACAACTACCATCACCACCGTAACCACTACCACTATTATTATTATTATTATTATTATTATTATTATTATTATTATTATTATTTTTATGACGTGGAAGGTTAGAAGTGTCGATTTTCCTTGCAACGTGACCTCGCCCCTTATTAGAGAGAGAGAGAGAGAGAGAGAGAGAGAGAGAGAGAGAGAGAGAGAGAGAGAAAACACATACATTAAAAAAAAAACAGGAGAAAAGCTGAAGGATGAGGAGAAAGAGGAAGAACATAAGATACCATATAAAAAAAATATAGCAAAGAGAAAAAATAAATAATAGAGAAATAGAGAGAGAGAGAGAGAGAGAGAGAGAGAGAGAGAGAGAGAGAGAGAGAGAGAGAGAGAGAGAAGGGGGGAAAGAGGGAGAGAGGGAGGGAGAGCAGGCTATATTGTCCCGTCCTCTCATAAGACGTGTCCTGTAATAACATCTAATCCCGCTGCGTCAATGTGTCTTGCGATGATTGGAAGGCGACGAGACATTCTTTATACGACAGCTCCGCCGGCACCACCACCACCACCACTGCCATCACCACCACCACCACCACCACCACTGCCATCACCACCACCACCACCACTGCCATCACCACCAACACCACCACCTCAATCCTATATGACATAACTTTCTTCCTCTTTCTTTCCTTCCTCCCCCTCCTTCTCCTCCTCCTCCTTCTCCTCCTCCTTCTCTTACTTGTATTTCATTTATCTCCTCCTCCTCCTCCTCCTCCTCCTCCTCCTCCTCCTTCTGCACTTTTCTTCATCTATTTCTTATTCTCTTATGTTTGTTCCTATTTTTCTTCTGTTTCCTCCTTCTTATTCTTTTTTTTCCTCTTACCCTTCTTGCTCTTCCTCATCTTTTTTTTTCTTAGTGCTGCTTATTCATTTTTTCCTTCGTTTTTTTCTCTTCCTCTTCTTCTTCTTCCTCCTCCTCCTCCTCCTCCTCTTATTCAATACAATTTCTCGTGACCTTTCCTCGTAACTTTGTTTTCATTGTTTCCTTTCATATTATTATCTGATATTTTCCTCTTCCTCTTCCTCTTCCTCCGTCTTCTCCACGTCCACCTCCTATTCTTCTTCGCCTTCCTATTCTTCTTCTTCCTCATGCACCTGTTCCTTTACCTTCCTTTACCAGCTCGTTTTCCTCTAATTAGTTATTTTTCAGGTAGGTTTAGTTATTTTTTTATCTCTTTCTCTTCTCCCCGCTTTCATTTTCTTCCTTCTCTTTGTTATCTCTTGTTCGGGTCTTTTCACATTCAATCATTTTCCTCGTAATTGCTTTGCTTTTTCCATGTTATCTTTTTCTTCTGTTAAAGTTTTCTTTTTCTTTTGCTTATTTGTGTTTATCTCCATCTTTCCTTTCTTTTCCTTCATTTTATCATCATTGTTATTTCCACTCTTATTATTATTGTTTTCATATTCTTCTTAATCATAATCTTTTTCCTCTTCTTCCTCTTCGTAATCGGGTTTTTTTCCTCTTTTCCTCTTCGTAATCATAATGTTTTCCCTCTTCTCCTTTTCTTGTTTGTACTGTATTTTCCTCTTGATCCTAATCTTCTTCCTCTTCCTCTTTTTAGTCTTATTCTTTTCCTTCTTATCCTCTTCTACTTGCACCTTCTTTTCTTTATTTTTATCCTAATCTTTTTCCTCTTCCTCTTTTTAATCTTATTCTTTTCCTTCTTATCCTTTTCTACTTGTATTTTCTTTTCTTTTTCATCCTAACCTTCTTCCTCTTCATCTTTTTAATCTTAATTTTTTCCTTCCCATCATTTTTTTAACTGTCTTTACTTCTGTTCCTTCTAATCTGTATCTTCTTCTTTCTCTTTCACTCCCCTTTCCCCTCACCCTAATTACTTCATTTCTTTATTAACACTCAAGATTTTTTTATTATTTATTTTATTATTTTCTGTTATCTCTTCTCCCTTCTTCGTTGATCCTTATTATCGTTCTTTTCTATAAGCTTCTCTTTTATCTGATCTCTCTCTTCCCTTCTCTTCATCTTTCTTTTTCTTTATTTCATATTAAATCCATTACTTTCTCTCTCTCTCTCCTTTATCTATCTATCTATCTATCTATCTATCTATTTATCTATTTCTTTATCTATCTATCTATCATTATCTATCTGCAACAACAACTCCTCTTTTGTTTTTCCACTCACCTCCTCCTCCTCCTCCTCCTCTTCCTCCTTCACTTCATTCTGCTTCTCTTCCTCCTTCTCTTTCTTCACCATTATCAAAACCTTTATCCTCCTCCTCTTCCTCCTCCTCCTCCTCCTTTTTTAATAACGTCGGTGATTCAGCGGAAAACAAAGGAAGAGTCAAGCTTCGCCGACACCACCACGGGCGGGAGGAAAGGGGGGGGGCGCGGGCCCGGCTAATTAGAGGGAGGCACCCGGAGCGACCTTACCTGGCTGGGGGGGGGGGGAGGTGTGACAGGTGAGCGACGAGAGGTCAAAGAATCAGGTCATCGGTAAAAGGTTACGTTGGGTTAGACAATGATGATGATGATGATGATGATGAAGAAGAAGAAGAAGAAGAAGAAGAAGAAGAAGAAGAAGAAAAAATAAGAAAAGAAGAAGAAGAAGAAGAAGAAGAAGAAGAAGAAGAAGAAGAAGAATCATAACGAAACTACTAGAATCTGTGATTATTATTATTATTATTATTATTATTATTATTATTATTATCATTATTATCATTATTATTATCACTATCATTACATTCATCACTACGACCAGTATTATCATATTAACAATTCAAATATACACACACACACACACACACACACACACACACACACACACACACACACACACACACACACACAGGTAAGCCGGGCAATCAGCATCCAGGTATGTTGCTAATCCATTTTTGAGGGCCATTCATCATCATCGTCATCATTAGCATCACAACCAACGGTCAGTATTTTTTTTTCCCTTCCCGCGACCCGGAAGCGAAGCGGCCGATGAAAAGCGGAATGATAACCCTCCAGGTCTTATTGTCTTGTTGTGTTATCCATTTTTTCTTTTTGCTTCACTTTTGTTGTTTATTTTTCTGATTGCTTCGTTTTTTCCGTTATATTTCGGTTGATTTCTGCGCACCAATGTCTTTCCCTTTTTAATTAGCTTTTTTTTATAGTATCAGTTGACAGTATTTGTATTTAAGTTTAAAAGTATTCCTCCATTTTCTCTCTCAGTTTTCTCCGATGTCTTTCCCTTTTTAATTAGCTTTTTTTTAATATCATTTGACTATTAGTATTTCTGGTTAAAAGTATTTCTCCATTTTCTCTCTCAGTTTTCTCTATATTCTGTCGTTGTGTGTTTCTGATTTTCGAGATATTCATTTTTTTCTATTCATTTCTATTCATTCATTTATATATTTGCTTATTCTATGATGTCCATGGATTCTGTCTATATATCTATCTTTATGCTATTCTATATAACATGTCGAGAAATGCCTTGAAGTTCAGTCCAATTATCCACATTTATTCTTTTCTGTCTATATTTATGGAGGATTGCACTCAGATTTCTGCTTACGTAAATATTTCTTTTATTTCGGAAGGGGAGAGAGACGTCAACGGTTTTTCTATTTATTTTTCCATCTTTATTATATTTCTCGTTTGATCTATGGTGAAGCCTCTCTGATTATCTGATTGTTTTCGTATTATATTATTTTATGGGAGGGAAGAGGAAAGGTAGAGAGTGGAGGAGCGGGAGGAGGAAGGGAGAGGAGGGCGTTGTCTCCCGGGGGTTGGATGAAGACTAATGGTGCTTAATTGATATTTTATGACACTAAACATATACCAATTTTTCTTCCTCATCCACTACTACTACTACTACTACTACTACTACTACTACAACTATTACGACTATTACTACTCAACCTTTCCCAGTTTTCTTTAACCCACCAAACTTTTTTTTTATTGCCCTTTAGCTTTTTCCTCTACTGTAAAAACAAACATCAGCACTTCTTACTCTTCTTACTGATTTTGCTTTTTCGCTTTACTGCTTCCTCTTATTTATCTTATTTTTACCCTCGGTCTACTTCCTTTACTGTAAAAACAAACTTCATTCCTTCGTACGTTTCCTACTTATTTATTTTATTCATTAATCTACTTCCTTTACTCTAAAAACAAATTTCATTCACTCTTTCGCCTATTACTATTTATTTCGGTCATTAATCTATTTCCTTTACTCTAAAAACAAACTTCATCCCTTCTTACTCCCCCTACTTATTTATTTTGGTCATTAATCTACTTCCTTTACTCTAAAAAACAATCTTCAACCCTTCTCTCTCTTCTTACTTGCATTATAATCCCTTTAATCTACTTCCATCCCCTTCATAAGCAAATTCAAACCTTATTCCTCTTCTCAAACCTAATAAACCTCCTTCCGCCCTTTAGCTGCTTCCTTTACTACAAAAAACAAAATACAATCCTTCCCACTCCTCTCAAACCCACTAATCTCACCTCGGGAATGGACTCGCGGTCGCTGGGGGGAGTCTGCGAGCGGTGCTGTGACCTCGTTTTGCAGTAGGCAGAGCTCTGTCGCTTGAGGCTGGAGTCTTCCCCCTGAGGCACCTTCCCGATCTGCAGGAAGGTGCGAAAGATATCCTTGATGTGCAGGTTTTCCTTCGCCGAGCACTCGATCACGCGACACCTGCGGAATACACCTGGGATTAATTTTGAAGGTGAGTTGTTGTGGATAAAGGTGATGGTGGTGGTGGTGGTGGTAGTGTTGAGTGGATTGGATTGATGTTGATTTGGTTTTGATTTGGTGTTTGAGTGTGTGTGTGTGTGTGGGAGTGTGAGTGTGGTTGTGTGTGTGTAGAAGTCAAGGACCGCCACACACAAACATACACACACGCACGCACTTTTTACTGCAGAACTGTTCTCGTTTATCGTCATCTGCAAATATCATGATAAAGATCTCTCTCTCTCTCTTCATTCACACTCATTATCCCTCCAATCCTACTTTAGTGTAATTATCCTTATGCCCTCCTTGTCTCTCTCTCTCTCTCTCTCCGCCACCGACTTTAACCTTCTATTACACAATTATCTTACGGACACCTCTCTCTCTCTCTCTCTCTCTTATCTATCTATCTATCTATCTCAGTTCTTCCTCTTTCCTCCTTTCGCAACCTTTCCCTCCATTTTCCTTCCTCTCTGAACCTCTCTTATCCTTTCCATTCCCCCTTTTCGCAATCTTTTTTTCCCTTTTCCTTTCTCTCCTAAATTTCTCCTTTCTCTTCCCTCTTGCAGCCTTTCGCTCCCTTTTCCTTCCTCTCCCAACCCTTTTCTCCTTCCTCTTGCAACTGTTCTTTCTCTTCTTCTCTCTCCGAACTTTATCTTCTCTCTTCCTCCCTTTCGCAAATTATATATATTATCCTTCATCTCCCGACCTCTTTCTCTTTCCTCTTCCTCCTTCTCATACCCTTTCCCTCCCTTTTCTTTCACTCCTTACCTCTTCCTTCTTCCTCTCCCTTCCTTTACTTTCTCCTTTTTCATCCTCCCTCTCCCTTTCCCATCCTCTCCTAACCTTCTCTACGTCCCTATCTTCTCCCTCTACTCAGTGCTCCTTGAACCCATATCACTCAGCGGGAAAGGGATTCAAACCTCTTACCCCCACTGGAACCCATGCGAGAGGGAGGGAGAGGCGGTTAAGCGTATTCAGCCTGTATCGCTTCTGGTTCTCGGTGACTCGCGGCTTTCAGAGAGGAGAGGAAGAGGTGGGGTAGGAGGAGGAGGAGATAGGGAGAGGAGGAGGAGGGAGAGGAAGGGTCGTTTGTATTCAGAACAGGCCTCGAGTGGGTGAGAAGGGGAGGCGGTGGTGGTGGTGGTGGTGGTGATGATTGAGTTAATGCTGCTATATACGATGTTGATTATATTATTGCAGTTTGTTGTGGTGGTGGTGGAGGTGGTGGAGGAGGTGGTGGAAGTTTTTCGTTATTGTTCTTGTTGTTGTTCTTAGTATTTTTATCATTATTATATGTAGTAGTAGTATTAATTTTTATATTACTAATACTGCTGCTACTACTGCTACTTCTACTACTACTACTACTACTACTACTACTGCTACTGCTACTACTACTACTACTACTGCTACTACTACTACTACTACTACTGCTGTTTCTGCTACTACTACTACTGCTGCTGCTGGTGCTACTGCTAATACAACTACTATTACTACTACTACTACTACTACTATTACTACTACTACCACCACCACCAATTAATTATGATGGTGACAAATGTATAAACAGTTATGACAGTCACCACCACCATCACTACCACCACCACCACCACCACCACCATATACAACAACAACAACAGCAACATTACACCACAGGGATTTCAGATGCAATGAACAACAATTTCTGTCGACATATTAATATCTGCTGCGCCTCATCACGGAGCGGGTTTTTAATTATTACGCTACACCACCACCACCACCACCGCCACCATCACCACCACCGCCACCACCACCACCACCAGCAATAACCTCAACACCAACACTAACACAAACCGCTCTCAATATCACTACCACCACCACCTCCATCATCACCACCACCACCTCCACTAATCCTAAAGCTACCAGTATCAACAACATTACCAGCAGAATTAACAGAAAAACCACCTCCAAAATCACTACCACAAACCCTAACTTCACAAATATCACCATTAACACCACCATCACCACCACCACCACCAATAATCTCAACACCAACACAACACAAACCGCTCTTAATATCACTATCACCTATCCCATCATCACCACCACCACCACCTCCACTAAAACCCCCAACACCAACACCAACACAAACCACCCCCATTATCACTGTCACCAACACTACTATCACCATTACCACCACTACCATCACCACCACCAGAACTTCAATCACCACTTCTATATCACGCGAGCCACTTTCACTTCTTACAACTACCATCACCATCACCATCACCACCATCATTTGTTCTTGTGTTCCTCTTCCTCCTTTTCTCCTCTACATTCTCTTTTATTTTCCTCATCTTCCTCACTTCACTTACTAACCTAAACAAAGCAAAATTTAACTCAATTTAGTCCTCCTCCTACTCTTCTTCCTCCTCCTCCTTCCACACGCCATTCCTTCTCTCCCATCTCTTCTCTTGCTTCCCTTCTTTTTAATCTTCGTCGTTGCTGTTGTGTGTGTTCGTCGTGTTTCCGGACATAAAGCGCGCGTCATCCCTGCTCAGGTGTGTCCTAACCTGTCGCCCTGATGCATCTGACTCATTAACCTGGTGAGAGTGACATCGTGCCCAGAATTACCTGCGTGGATTAGCCAATTTCAGGAGGAATGCAGGTAATGGCATGGGTGCTGGTGGTGATGGTGGGGGGGATGGTGATGACAGTGGTGGTGGTGAGGGAAGGGGTAGTATTGGTGGTGACTGACGGGGTGTAGGTATTAGGTGTAAGTGTTGTAGGTAGTGGTGATGGTAGTGATGGTGGTGGTGGTGGTGGTGGTAATGAGGGTAAATGAAGGGAAGTTAGTGATGCCTGTAGTGTTGTAAGTAGTGGTAGTGGTAGTCGTGGTACTCTTGGTGTGAGGTGGTGGTGGTGGTGGTGGTGGTGGTCATGGTGGTTGCGGTGGTGATGTCAGTAGTGATGGTGGTGATTATCGATTTTTTTTTTACAACAAAGGAGACAGCTCAAGGTCACAAAAAAAGGACACAATAATAAATAAAAAAAAAGCCCGCCACTCGCTGCTCCTATAAAAAGAATCAAAAGAGGTGGCAGAAAGAGAGGTCAATTTCGGGTAATGTAAAACAAAAAGACAAATGAGAATAAGTCTGAAATGAATAAATGAACAAATATATGAACAATGGAAACAAGTGACAAACGATGTGACAAAACAGAGAAAAATGAAAGAGAAAAATACGCGCATCAGTAAACAAGAAAAATATATATGTTAAACTATGTAAGCACACACACACACACACACACACACACACACACACACACACACATACTCTCATGCACCAACAATTATTATTTTATGGACGCTCTTCTAAAATAAACAAACAAACAAGTAAACAAATAAACAAGAGTGAAAAAAATATGAGTGAACTTAGGAATAAATGAAAGAAAGATATAGATAGAGAGAGAGAGAGAGAGAGAGAGAGAGAGAGAGAGAGAGAGAGAGAGAGAGAGAGAGAGAGAGAGAGAGAAAGAGAGATGGAGAAAAGAGATAATAAAGAAATAAAGATAAATATGAAAATAAAGGAAAATAAAGAGATAGAGAGAAATGAAGCAGCAGAGTAAAAATGAAGAAAGAAAAAAATGTGAAGTAAAAATGAAGGGAAAGAAAGAGAGAGAGGTGGAGAAGGAATGTGAAAGAAAAGAAAGAACGAGAAAAATATGGAGAAAAAGGAAAAGAAAAAAGAGTCGAAAACAACTCTCTCTCTCTCTCAACGCTTGCACCGGACGTCAAAAAATGTAAAAGCAAAGAAAAGAGAAAAAATAAGAGAAAGTAAAACTAAATCCCTTTCTCAAAAATGAAGAAATATTAGAGAAACTGTCGACATAAGTAAAAAGAAAACAACTTCATGGAGAGAAAGAGAAAGAAGAGAGAGAGAGAGAGAGAGAGAGAGAGAAATCGAAATTCTTGTTCAAAATGTTCTCGTTTTCTATTTTTCTTTTGACTTTTTTTTTTATCGAGAACTAAAGAAAATAAATGAATGAAAATAATGACGATAAAATGTAATAAAAAAAATATACACAAAAGGAAATATGGACAAAGAAATATTATATCCATCTCTCTCTCTCTCTCTTCTTCTTCTTCTTCATTTCTTTCATCTTTTACTTCTTCCTCCTCCGCCTCCTCCTCCTCCTCCTCCTCCTCCTCCTCCTCCTCCTCCTCCTCCTCCTCCTCCTCCTCCTCCTCCTCCTCCTCCTCCTCCTCCTCCTCCTCCTCCATTAGACACATTTCTCTTCCTCCTCCTCCTCACTTTCTCCACTTTTTATCTTCCTTTCATCTGTCCCTCGACCTCTTCTTAAACAGGAGGAAAAAAAGAGGAGGAGGAGGAGGAGGAGGAGGAGGGGGAGACAGAGTAAATAGAAAATATAAAAAGGAACGGAAAATAATAATTTGTAAGGGATAAGAAGAGGAGGAGGAGAATAAGCAGGAGGAGGAGGAGGAGGAGGAGGAGGAGGAGGAGGAGGAGGAAGAAAAGAAGAAAAGAAAAGACGGAAGAGAGAGAGAGAGAGAGAGAGAGAGAGAGAGAGAGAGACTAAAACCGAGTCTTCACGTCGATTGGGAACCGTTCAGATTACTCTCCTCCTCCTTCCTCCTCCTCCTCCTCCTTCTCCTCTTCCTCTTTCCTCCTCCTCCATGGAATAGCATCTCTTAGTGCTTATCTTATATCTTTTGAATTGCTTGGTTTTTATTTATCATCCTTTAAAAATAAATGTATGGATGTTTCTTCAGATAATTATAATACGACAGAAAAGAACCATTCACATCGTCGTTTGTCCCATCTTTCTCTTATTTCCTCTTATTATTACGTTTTCTTCTTATTCCTTACTGTCTTCCTCTCCCTCTTTCTCTTTCCCCGTCTCTCATTTCTTTCTCTCTCTCTCTCTCTCTCTCTCTCTCTCTCCTATTCAGCAACTCAATTTTCTTCCCTACTCCTTCTCTCCCTCCTCCTCTTTCTTCGTCTTTCAGTTCTTCTCTCTCCTCCTCCTCCTCCTCTCTCTGCTTCTCTCTCGTGAATCTGATTTTCCTATAAAACTCATAAATCTCTTGCATAACATTCTTCTCTTCCTCATTTTCCTCCGCCACCTTCCTTTATTCGTCCATATTCTTCTTTTTTCCTCTTCTCCTCCTCTTCCTCCTAATACTGCAACTTCTTCTTCTCCCGTTTCTGCTCTTCCTCCTTTAATGCTGCTGCAGGTTATTAGTTAAGTCAGATGTAAGCGCCGTTTCATTCCCTTCCCTCGGTTCGCTACGCATATTTACCGCCCGTTGCACGGGAGTTTAAATAAGTGGCGTCGGTGCTGAGGGAAGGAAGCAAGTTAGTTCAGCGTGTGAGGGCGACTGTTCAGAAACTGTTCATGGTTGGGCTCGTGAGAGAAAGAGCTAATGGCTGCGGCGTGGCCTTCCAAGATTGACTGGTGGTGTTGCCTTGGTGCGGGTCATCCCAGTGCAGAGCGGAGGTGTGTTAGACGTGCCCGTGTTTTGTGTTCCTGTAGCAGGCACATCAAGCGGCCCATCACGAGACTTCACAATGCTCTCCCGCTGTTGCTGCCGCTACCTACGTCAGACGGAGAGGCGGCGTGGAATGTGGGTTCCCGGCGGGTTGCGGGGCCGCAGCAGGATGGTGCAGGCCTCGGCGGCACAGAGCGCTTGGCCGCCCGGCGTGGCGGCGGCGTCCTTTGGGGTGTTCCGCCATACGAGGTACATGAAGAACAGCACTACGCACAGTGCCGCCACCTGTACGGCGATGCTGGCGTCGCTGTGCCACAGGTAGAGCTGCTCCTGCAGGTGAACGAGCGGCAGGGCGACCAGCGCCGTCAGGAAGGTGAGGATGCCCATGACGCAGGCCTCGGAGGTGTTGTCGTGACCGGCGAGTGCCACCAGGTGCGGCTCGGCCCACATGTCGAAGAGGAAGGTGCCGAGGTGCATCACCAACTCGATGCTCACCTCGCTCCAGTGCTTGGCCACCTGGCGGCCCAGCAGCAGCAGTCGCGCGCCCATGTACATGTAGCCCGAGAGGCGCAGACCCAGCAGCAGGAAGAGCAACTTGCCGGTGCGGTGCGGGTTCTCGTCGATCACGACGCCGCGGTAGTAGAGCCACGTGACAAGCAGACACACGCCACCCAGCAGGCTGTAGCCCTCGGCCAGCACGCGACCGGCCTTGCGCGGCGTGTTCACGTCCTGGAACACTTCCGGCAGCAGCACGAAGTCGTCACACATGAGGCTGGAGGCGTTGAAGAGTGCGGCAGCCGCCATCATGAAGCAGTAGTACCACGGCATCTCCCGCTGCGTCCTCAGTGCCTCCAGCACCGTGCCGAGCAGCGACGGACTGTCCTCCCGCGCGGGGTGGGCGTGTGGCCGCTCCTCCCTCGGCAGCACCAGTCTCAGTACCACGTACAGCACGGGGTACAGCGTCAGTATCAGCCAGAACACGTGCAGCGTCCCGAGGAGGCTCAGACCGTGCTCATCCTGCAGCCAGCGGTACAGCAGCAGGCCGCCGCCCCGGGCGAAGGAGCTGCCGGTGGTGACGGAGGCGTAGAGGATGCTGGTGTCCGCCGCAGTGAAGTGCTGCATGAACAGCGGGATGAGCGCCACGTCCTTGGCGAACACCTCACCGAGGGCGAACACGAGGCGGCCGGCGAACAGCAGCGGTACGGAGCCCCGCATGGCGCCGCGCACGAACATCAGCTCGCCCGCCACCACCAGCACGCTGCCGCCGAAGCCCACGCCCCAGGGGGTGAGTGGCCCGCTGCTGGATACGGCCACAGCCAGGATGCCGAGAACGAGGGGGTAGAACTCTACGATGGAGAGTTCAAAGGCGACAAGGCCATCAGGCAGGCCCGCCAGCCTCTTGACGTCCTCCTCCAGCACGTGGTACTCGGGGCGGAGGTGCAGTAGCACCTGCATGGACACGGCCGCGGCGCATACTTTGAGGCACGCAGACACCATGGCGGCTGTGTGGCGCGAAGGACGAGAACGCAAAAGGAAAAGACTGAGACGGTAGACTGAAACAGTTTCGTAAGAACGCGGAAAAAAAATTTCTGTCACATACAGAGCACGAAAGATATAACCGCGGACCACCCATATAATACCACACTGATACTACTACTAATGATGACGCTGTTAATACTGTCATCACCACGACCACCATCAGTATCAAAGCCTCTCCATCCTCCTTCCTTCAGTCCCACTTCATTCCTTCCCCTCTGAGCGGCAGCTTCTAACATGACGCAAACTCAATTTCCTTCCACATTCACCAAGGTCACGAGCAGTTCAGCACTCAGCACCGCCGTGGTCTCCCTCAGCACGGGCACCAGCAAGGCGCAGTTGAAGGACGCGAACTTTACGACCCTTGAAGCACACGTCGATGCCTTCATTTAGTCTCTTAACAAGATTATTGAGTGTAAAGTCTAGGATGACGTCACGAGCACACCAAGAAGGATGACGTTAAGCTGATAAGAATAAACACACTTGGATGCTCTCTCCAGGGAAAGTCTGATCCGTGAGCGCTAACTTCCGCCTCGACATGCCGCCGCAGACTATGAGTTAAGCAAAAATTAAGTCTGACCATAATATTTAATGGAAAATGAGGGGCAAGAAACCTCAACGAAACGGAGGGCGTGTGAAGCGTCTCCTCCCCACGGTGCAAACCACAACAAGGGCCGACGCGCACCCCAGGCCTAGGAACTACCGGGTGACAAGCGGGGGTGGGGAAGGGGGGCAGGAAGGGTGACGGGGGTGGGAGGTGAGGAGGCCGCCCACCCGACTACATCAGAACACCCAACGGACCTACACCATACAACTGTACACTCGTATTGCCTCTCGTATTTCCCCACCTGTACCTTCTCCGCTGACCCACTTCCTCTTTTTGCTATATTCTTCATTAAAAAATACAGATCCTTCACAGCCTCGCTCTGGGGCTCTGGAGTGTAGTATGTGTGTGCTAACCGCTTTCCCCTTGCCGTGAAGCGCCTCAACAACGTTATAACTGTTCTTCCCTTCACCGCCAATCACTCCAGTTCATCTTTCCTTCTTTCTGAAATCTCTCACGTAACAACAACAGCTCCTTTGTATTAATTCGGAGATCATTCTTCGTGTCCTTGTAAGTCTATTTATGTCTCTCTCTCTCTCTCTCTCTCTCTCTCTCCACAGCCTTCTTCTTTCCTTCCTTCCCTACGCTTCCTCTTCTTCCTTCCATCTTTCATTCCTATTCTTCCGTCCTTCCTCTCTCTCTCTCTCTCTCTCTCTCTCTCTCTCTCGCGGAAGTCATTTGCAAGACGCACAATTGAAGGAAGAGATTACGTCTTCCAAAGGAGTCTTATGCTGGTTGATCCCTTTAACTATGTAGATTCTCTCTCTCTCTCTTCTGTCAAGTTAGCAAGGCAGGTCAGGCGGAAGGGAGAGGAACGAGGTCAACGAACGAGGTCACAGGAACGCTGGAAACAACCCTGACGAGAACACGTGACGAGGACGATAAGGACGACAGAGAGGATCAGGGAGACGAGGAGGATCAGGGCGACTTGAGGCGGCGAGGAAGATAAGGAAGATAAAAGGGAACGAAAGAATGGAAGCAAGATTTAAACGCAGTACAGATCCATTGCTCCTACGGTTTCCTTGTCGACAAAGAAGGAAATAAAGGCAAGAAAAGGAGATACGTAGACGCGATAACTGTGAATAGAGGTTGTTAGAGAGACTGTAAATAGAGGTTGTTAGAGAGAGATTGTTAGATAGATTTTTATCAGAGATTACCAGATGTTAGAGATTGCCAGAGATAGACTTTTAGAGACGGTTAGATGTTTAGATATTGATGGAGTTTGTTAGAGATTATTAGATTGTTAGTTGCCAGAAATTGTTAGAGATTGTTAGAGATAGGTTATTAGTAAGATATTATTTTCTCTTGAAGCTAAAGGGAAAGTAAGATAGTGACGAGAGATAAAGAGTGAACAGATAAATAAAAAAGTGGTATGATAAAGATAAGGACAGATTCAGAGCAAAGATAAATAACTCGAAAAATAAACGAGATAAATTAAAACTGCGACGACACAACAACAACAAAACAACAACAACAACAACAACAACAACAACAACAACAACAACAATAGCAAAAGCAAAAACAATAAAGTCGAGAAGCAAATCCACGGAGGACACTGAAAAAAAAAGGAAAAGGAAATTAAAAAAAAAAAAACGAGCAAAACCGAGACAGACAGACCAACGAAACAAAACAAAATGAAAAAATAAAAAATAAAAACAAAGAAAAACAGAAAAAAAGATGTATGGAAAAGAAAGGAAGGAAGGAAGAAGAAAAGAAAAGAAAACCAGGAAAGAAAAAGAAAAGTAGAAAAATATAAATGAAGAAACAACGTGATTTAGGGCAAAAAGAAAACATGAGAAATAAAATAAAAAATAAATAAAAACGATAAAAAAGATGCATGGAAAAAAAAGGAAGGAAAGAAAGAAGAGAAGAAAAGAAAACCTGGAAAGAAAAAGAAAAGTAGAAAAAAATAAAGAAAGAAAGAACGTTATTAAAGGCAAAACAGAAAACATGAGAGAGAAATAAAATAAAAATAAATAAAAACGATCTCTCCCTCTCCATCCCTCTTTCTGCCTCCTCCCCTCCCTTCCTACCTCCATCCCTTTCCCTCTCCCTCTCCCTCTCCCCCTCACCTGCGCCTCCCTGCTCACCTGAACCGCTGCAGCTCACGATAAATCCAATCAGTCACGTCCTCTTTGAACACCTGCCGCTCGATCTCCAGGTCCATCTTGTTGCCTGCGATGACGATGGGAATCTCCTCGAAGTCGGTCCTCTGTTCCTGATCTCTGATGACCTGCCGCACGGTGTCGAAGGAGTGCGTCTGGTCGATGGAGTAGACGATGAGGAAGGCGTGTGCGTTGGCGATGGACAGACGCCTCATCGCCGGGAACTGGAAATCGCCCGCCGTGTCCAAGATATCCACTTTGAGGGTGATGCGGCCGATTTCATAGTCCCGGTTGTAAAGGTCCTCCACCGTGCTCTTGTATTTGTCCGTGTACTTGCTGAACAGGAAGCGGTTGATGATGGAGCTCTTGCCCACGCCAGCGCCACCGAGCAGCACCAGGCGTATTCTGTGCTCGTGATCAGTCATACCGAAGAGCTTGAGGCTATAGGCTGGAGGAGTGGGAGAATAGACGTGTGGGGGATAAGAGGGAGGATCAAAGAAGGTATTGTGCGGGGAAAGAGAGTTTATAAGAGGGTATAGTAGCGTGAAATTCGAGGAAAGGGAACAATAGGCGTGTAGGTGAAGAAGGAGATGGGAAGAGTACCAGAAGGTGTTCCGATGTTGCTATTACTTAGGAGGTTATATTTAGCTATGAAGGTGTTGAAGAAAGGAGCCTAAAGGAGTGAGGGTGAAGAGGGATACCGTGGAAAGACTACGAAATGGCGTTACTTCTTACGTAGGAAATTAGAGACAGCTCAAGTACAGAACTAATTGAAGGCGGAGAACAGGAAAACACAGGATTGATATCTGGACAGGCGCTGGGAACGATGTCACTAGAAGCTTATGAGAAACTCGTGACAGTGTTGAGAGAGGAAATTAAATCAAGGACGTATTGGAGAAGAAGGACGATGGAAAAGCAGCACCAGATCGCGTTTTGGGCGTGGGAAGAGCAAAGAGAGCTACAATTACGACTCCTGAGAGCTGTGAAAGAGAAAATGAGGTTAGGACAATGCTACTAATGGGATATAGATCGCACTTATGGGCAAGGTAGAGAAAGAGTGATAGAAGGGCGGAGTAAAAGAAAGATCGGTGAGGTACTGAGAGTGTGAGACATGTGAAGAGGGCGATGTATTTGCTCCCTAAATAAGTAATGGGAAGAGCAAGAAAGGTGAACCAGCCTGAATGAGGACTAGGACGCGTTAATAGTGTTTAGGAGGGGAGAAAAACGATACCTGAGATACAGAGAACGGGAAAGGAAGAGAAAACGAATGTACCAAGGAACGCAAGTTTGAGTAAATACGAAAAAAGGTAGAAGGTAACTAATTAATTTGTGAAGTAGGAAAGTGTGGGAAGCGAGACAGAAAAGGGAAAAACAGGTGCACTGATATAAATAATCTTGCCTATCGAAGCTGTAAAAGGTAAGTATTGAGCAGGTAGGCAAACAGGTAGATTAGTAGGTAGGTGAGATAATAGATAGATAAGGTAAGATATAAGTAAGTACAAGAGACAAGACAATAGCTTACGGAATCTTTGGATATAAGGTTAATAGAGTGAAGCCGATCAACTGGTAAGCAGGTAGGTGTGTAGATAAGCGAGTGGATATCTAGGTAATTAGACAGGTGAGTGAAAGGCGATGTTTTGGTCCCTCGGAGGTGGTAGCGAGACTTCAAAGGTGAGCCCCAGGTAACGAGAGAGAGGATCCAACACCTCTTCGCCAGGTATTCACGATCAGCCTCTCTTCTCCTTCATTATCTGACACCTGCAACGAGAAAGAAAACAGGCAGGTGTAAAAAATAAAGGAAAGGGAAAAGAAAGACACCATATGCAGAGTAAATAAAACCGTGCGTTCAATAATTTTAAAAGGCAGAAGGTAACATGTGTAAGGAGTTAGGAATTAAAAAAAAAAAACATGAAGCTGAAATACAAAGAGAAAAAAAAAGATTAAAGAATGCAAATCGTGTGTGTGTAAAGAGGGAGAGCAAATAAAAAGTAGCAGAGGCAAACCGTCACACACACACACACACACACACACACACACACACACACACACACACACACACACACACACACACGAACACAGCCCGAAGGAGCAAACAAACACACAAGCAAACAAAAAGCGACAGACAAACAGACAGTGAGATGGACAGACAGACATATAAAAAAACACGACTTCCTGCCCGAGTAACTGACAGGCAGCATGACGGACAAAACTCAAACGAAAAAAACTGGAAAAAAGAAATGGAAAAACAGGAGACGAGAAAATCGCAAACACACACACACACACACACACACACACACACACACACACACACACACACACACACACACACACACACACACGAACGGATATTGAGGACCGAAGGAAGAATGGAACAAATATGAAAGAAAAGGTGAACAGAAAGAGAAAGCAATGGAGAAATAGATAGATAGAGATAGATAGTGATAGATAGATAGAGAGATAGAGAGAGAGAGAGAGAGAGAGAGAGAGAGAGAGAGAGAGAGAGAGAGAGAGAGAGTGTGTGTGTGTGTGTGTGTGTCCAGTGTACCCCTCTCAATAGATCAAAGAAACAATACAGTCACCCTTCCAGAGGTACCCGTTTTCTCTTTCGATGAATCACAAATTGACAATAAAAAACGGGGAACAAGTTATCGCTTTAAGACACGAACTTACTAGTGAATGAGTGTCCTCTCTCTCTCTCTCTCTCTCTCTTTTTTAGGAATATATGCGCTACAGCAATTTATATTTTTAGCAATCAACGTGTGTGTGTGTGTGTGTGTGTGTGTGTGTGATACAGACAGATAGATACATAGATAGAGAGGCAGTAACCTACCCTACACATACACACACACACACACACACCGTCCTGTAGCTTTACTTTCTTGTCTATCTAAAGCTTTTGAATCAATCCTTAACCGGAAGATTCAAAAGCACCTTTCCACTTCTGACCTATCTGATCGCCAGTATGGGTTCCGCAAGGGGCGTTCTACTGGCGATCTTCTTGCCTTCCTAACTGACTCTTGGTCATCCTCTCTTAGCCGTTTCGGTGAAACCTTTGCTATTACGCTGGACATATCAAAAGCCTTTGATAGGGTCTGGCACAAATCTTTGCTTTCCAAATTACCCTCCTACGGTTTCTATCCTTCTCTCTGTACCTTTATCTCCAGTTTCCTCTCTGACCGTTCTATTTCTGCTGTGGTAGACGGTCACTGTTCTTCCCCTAAACCTATTAATAGTGGTGTTCCGCAGGGCTCTGTCCTATCTCCCACTTTCTTTCTGTTGTTCATTGATGATCTTCTTTCCAAAAACAAACTGTCCTATCCATTCTTACGCCGATGACTCTACTCTGCATTATTCAACTTCTTTTAATAGAAGACCCACCCGACAGGAACTGAATGATTCCAGGCTGGAGGCGACAGAACGCTTAGCCTCAGACCTTACTATTATTTCCGATTGGGGCAAGAAGAACTTGGTGTCCTTCAATGCCTCAAAAACACAGTTTCTCCACCTATCCACTCGACACAATCTTCCAAACAACTATCCCCTATAATTTGACAACACTCAGGTGTCACCTTCTTCAACACTAAACATCCTCGGTCTATCCTTAACTCAAAATCTCAATTGGAAACTTCATATCTCTTCTCTTACTAAATCAGCTTCCTCGAGGCTGGGCGTTCTGTACCGTCACCTCCAGTTCTTCTTCCCCGCACAGTTGCTGTCCATTTACAGGGGCCTTGTCCGCCCTCGTATGGAGTATGCATCTCATGTGTGGGGGGGCTCCACTCACACAGCTCTCTTGGACAGAGTTAAAGTTAAGTCTAATGCTCTTCGTCTCATCAGCTCTCCTCCTCTTTCTAATAGTCTTCTACCTCTTAATTTTCGCCGCCATGTTGCCTCTCTTTCTATCTTCTATCGATATTTTCATGCTGACTGCTCTTCCGAACTTGCTAACTGCATGCCTCTCCCCCTCCCGCGGCCTCGCCACACACGACTTTCTACTCAAGCTCATCCCTTTACTGTCCAAATCCCTTACGCAAGAGTTAACCAGCATCTTCACTCTTTCATCCCTCACGATGGTAAACTCTGGAACAATCTTCCTTCTTCTGTATTTCCTCCTGCCTACGACTTGAACTCTTTCAAGAGGAGGGTATCAGGACACCTCTCCTCCCGAAATTGACCTGTCTTTCGGCCACTCCACTAACTCTTTTTAGGAGCAGTGAGTATCGGGCTTTTTTTTAACATTTGTTACCTTTTTTTTATGCCCTTGAACTGACTCCTCTGCTGTAAAACACACACACACACACACACACACACACAGGGCAATTCCGACGCAGATTTAATTTACCAAAGCACTCTTTTAAGTCCCGTTCCCTCGATGAAAATGAACGGCAGATTGAATTACCTTCACACGTAATAGAAATAAACTGTTTAGCGCCCTTTTTTTTCACCACGAGGGAAAACGCTATGTAATGTATTTTTTAAGGGGTGATCGGACTAAAAAAAATTAAACCTTGCTAAAAAATGTGTATGACATTTTTTTTTCATACGTTGCTAGATATGTATTTAACCTCTTGTCATACCTTGTTCAATGTTGTTGTTGTTGTTTTTTGTATCTTTTAATATTTTAATGATGATGTGGTGTTAGCTGGTTCTTTCTGTTCTTGTTGTTGTTGTTGTTGTTATTCCCTATTTTTTTTTTGGGGGGGAGGGAGTTACTTCTATCTTAGTTCGTGTAAAGTTAAGGGTCTCTCTCTCTCTCTCTCTCTCTCTCTCTCTCGTCGTTTTGCTCCCATTTTGTTTTTATTTTACCCTGCTAACACACACACACACACACACACACACACACACACACACACACACACACACACACACACAATTTTCCACGGTCGGTCATCAGAAAATCCGCTCATACGTCTGTTGCTCTTCCTTTCCCCTCTGTGGTGGTGGTGATGATGGTGGTGGTGGTGATGGTGGTGGTGATGATGGTGGTGGTGGTGATGGTGGTGGTGATGATGATGATGATGATGGTAGTGGACTAAAGCTTGATGGAAGGTGACCTGTCTGTCTGTCTGTGTCTGTCTGTCTGTCTGTCTGTCTGTCTGTGTCTGTCTGTCTGTTTGTCTGTCTGCTTGTCTGTCTGTTTGTCTGTCTGTCTGTCTGTGTCTGTCTGTCTGTCTGTCTGTCTGTGTCTGTCTGTCTGTCTGTCTGTGTCTGTCTGTCTGTGTCTGTCTGTCTGTGTCTGTCTCTCTGTCTGTCTGTCTGTGTCTGTCTGTCTGTCTGTCTGTCTGTGTCTGTCTGTCTGTGTCTGTCTGTCTGTCTGTCTGTCTGTGTCTGTCTGTGTCTGTCTGTCTGTGTCTGTCTGTCTGTGTCTGTCTGTGTCTGTCTGTCTGTCTGTCTGTCTGTCTGTCTGTCTGTCTGTCTGTCTGTCTGTCTGTCTGTCTGTCTGTGTCTGTCTGTCTGTCTGCTTTGTTTTCTATCTCCATCTGCCTCTGTCTGTCTGTCTATCTCTCTATGCCTTTCTTTTTGTCTGTCTGTCTGGTTGGATGGCTATGTGGGGTACATTTTTACTGGCGGTCGTGGGCGGGATTCGAACCTGTGACCCATGAAGGAGGGCGTGCGGCTATGTGCATTCAGCCAGGCCCGTCAGGCATGCTTCTCTCCCTCCACACAAGGACGCGAGGAGAAAAAGGGTGGGAAGAGGACTAAAAGGAGGAGGAGGAGGAGGAGGAGAAAGAACGAGGAGGAGGAGAATGAACGTGAAAGTGGAGAGGGATGAAAAGAAGAGATAAAAAGGTGAAAGAGATGGAAAAAGGAAGAAGAAAAAGGAAAAAAAGAGAAATAGGGGGAATGGAGGGAGGAGGAGGAAGAGGAGGTGGAGGAAGAGGAGGAGGAGAAAGAACGAGGAGGAGGAGAATGAACGTGGAGAGGGATGAAGAGAAGAGATAGAAAGATGAAAGAGATGGAAAAAGGAAGAAGAAAAAGGAAAAATAGAGAAATGGGAGGAATAGAGGAAGGAGGAGGAAGAGTAAGAGGAAAAGAATGAAAATATAAATGAAAAGATGCAAAAAAGAGACGTAAAAGGAAAATAAGAG